>NC_057755.1:10317567-10352336 GCF_004010195.1 Chiloscyllium plagiosum | reverse complement strand
CCAAGTGGTGTTTATAACATGCAAGATAAAAAGGACCCTCTTGTGGTGCAGTAGTAACGTTGCTATCCTAAAGCCAAGGGGCCTGGCTTCAAGTTTCACCCTACTCCAGGTGGTGTGTAATTGAATCCCTACAGTGTGGAACCAGGCCATTTAGCCCATACCAAATCTCCAAAGAGCATCCCTCCCAGACCAACACGCTGCTATATCTCCGTAACCCTGTATTTCCCACAGCTAACCCATATAACTTGCACATCTCTGGACACTGCGGGGTAATTACAGATGATCAATCCACCGGACCAGCGCACCTTTGAACTCTGGAAGGAAACTGGAGCATCCAGAGGAAACCCAGATTCCACACAGTCAGCCATCCGAGTGTGGGATCAGTTTCAGGTCACTGGCGCTGTGAGTCAGCAGTGCTACCCACTGAGTCACTGTGCTATCCATCTCTAAACCATTTGGTCAGAAAAATAAGTTCAATGAGAAGAAAGATAAGTTGCAAACATCCAGTATTTGGCCAAGCTCTGAAATTGCGACACAAAATAAGGTTCAATAATATTTTTGTATTAATACAATGCAAACAGAAATTTATTTACATCCAACTCTATTTCTCAGAGTGTAAGTGACCTTCAGTTTGCAGTGAATAATACTGGTTACTGATAATCACGTTGACAGAAAACCTAATCAGTGATCAATTCGTTACAAATTAACGAAAGTGTGTGGGTTGGCTAGAGCCATGTTCTGCCCATGTTCCATGTGTACATTCAGTCAGTCTGACAGATTAGTGTCGGGAGCAGTAACATTCCAGATCTCCAGCCCAATTTTCCAGAAACAAGGTTCCACATTCCTGGATGAGGAAAATTTGAATTCAACACTCATTGATTTTTTAAAAATACGTCAGCATAGAAATGAGCATTGATGATTTTTGTAAAACTATCACAATAATATCCTTCAGTCTGAGTAAGATAACGGCCGATGGTTTTCGAGGCAAGGTACCAGCCTGGATAGACGATTGACAGTCTGGTAGAAAGCAGAGGGTGGGCATAAAAAAATCTTTCTCAGGATGGCAGCCGGTGACACGTGGTGTTCCACAGGTGTCAGTGTTGGGACCACAACGTCTCACTTTCTCCATTAACAGTCTAGACGGAGGAACTGTGGGCATTCTGGCTGAGTTTGTAGATGATACAGAGATAAGCAGAAAGACTGGTTAGGAGAGTGGGCCAAGAAGTGGCAGATGGAATATAAAGTGAGAATGTGTGATGTCATGCACTTTGGTAGGAAGAATCGAGACATCAACTATTTTTGAAATGGCGAGAAAATTCTGAAATCTGAAGTACAAAAGGATTTGAGAGTTCTAGACCAGGTTTCGCTTATGGTAAACGAGCAGGTTGAGTCGGTAGTTAGGAATGCAAATACAATGTTGTCATTTACCAGGAGAGAACGAGAATATAAAAACAAGGATGTACTTCTGAGGCTTTATGAGGGTCTGGTCAGAGCACAGTTACAGTATTGTGAGGAAGTTTGGACTCTATACCTCAGGAAGAATGTATTGGCTGTGGAGCAGGCCACGAGAATTATCCCAGGAATTAAAGGTTTAACATATGAGGAACGTTTGAGGATTCTGGGTCTATACTCGGGGCGGGAGGGGGGGGGGGTTAGAAGGACGAGGTAGACTCTAATTGAAACTTTCAGGGTACTGAATGGCCTGGAGAAAGTGGACGTTTGGAAGATGATCCAATTGGCAAGAGAAACGAGACCTGAGGGCACAGACTTTGAGTAAAGGGAAGACCCTTTAGAACTGAGAGAGGGAGAAACATCTTTAGCCAGAGACTGGTGAATCTGTGGAGTTCATTGCCATAGAAAGCCGTGGAGGCCAGGCCACTGAGTATATTTTAAACAGAGCTCGGAAAGTTCTTGATTGTCAAGAAGATCAAAGTTACAGAGAGAAAGCAGGAAAATGAAGTTGAAAAATCTATCAGCCATTATTGAATGGCTAAGCAGTATTGATGGGCTGAATGGCCTCAATTCTGCTCCTATGTGATATAGTCTTAGAGAAGGACATCTGCAAGTCTTATATGGTCTGGCCTTGGTATGTCTCCAGACACAACGCAATGTGGCTGAATCTGACGTGTCAACTGACTACATGTTCAATGTTTGGGAGAAGATTTGTAGCTCGGGTGCTCGTTGTTGTGGTTCTGTTCGCCGAGCTGGAAATTTTTGTTGCAAACGTTTCGTCCCCTGTCTATGTGGCATCTTCAGTGCTTGGGAGCCTCCTGTGAAGCGCTTCTGTGGTGTTTCCTCCGGCATTTATAGTGGCCTATCCCTGCCGCTTCCGGTTGTCAGTTTCCGCTGTCCACTGTAGTGGCCGGTATATTGGGTCCAGGTCGATGTGTTTGTTGATTGATCAACTAGCCACGAAACGACACGACCAGCTATCCTTAGTAGCCACACACGCAGACGACAAGCAACATGAATTCGACTGGGACCACACTACCATTATAGGGCAAGCCAAACAAAGAACAGCCAGGGAATTCCTAGAAGCATGGCACTCATCCACAAACTCCATCAACAAACACATATACCTGGACCCAATATACCGGCCACTACAACGGACAGCTGAAACTGACAACTGGAAGCGGCAGGGACAGGCCACTATAAATGCCGGAGGAAACACCACAGAAGCCTTCACAGGAGGCTCCCAAGCACTGAGGATGTCACCTAGGCAGGGGACGAAACGACTACAAGCTTAATTGTAATTAATGGTAATAAACTCGTTGAATTAACTGGTATCAAATGAGACTCCGAGATTGATACTGAAAATCCCTCCAAAACAAAGATCAGGACCTTTGCCAATGTTGGGAGAACTGCCCCACAGACACAATACAGACTAGCCTGCCACATCCATGAACATTGAATTCTATGTGACAGGTCTGTTCGCACCACCATTCCTGGCTATGTTCCCACCCAGTGCAAGGACTGACCCTCCAGAGGTGAAGCCACCCCCTGTTGAATCGGGATTGAGCTGCCCAGCGATTCCTCTTTGTGGACACGGAGTCTCATAAAATGTCATTGGCACGGAAACCTTGTGCTTCATCTCCGGGGACATCCGGGAGTTTTCTGTATCAGATATGCTCTTCCTTTTTCGATTTTTTACTCTAAGTCCTGATTGCAATCGTGGGGTCATCCCCAGGCTATGGCACTGGAGGAAGGCCAGGGCGCAGCAGTGGGGTAAGGCCCAGGCTGCAGCAGTGTTGTCAGCTCCAGGCATCTGCAGTGGCATCAGGTGCATTCTGCTGCAGTTGTGTCAGGGCCAGGCTGCAGCAGTGGAGTCAGGCACAGACTGCAGAAGTGGTTTCGGACCCAGATTGCAGCAATGGAGTCAGGGCCAGACTGCAGCAGTGGAGTCAGGCTCAGGCTACAGCTGTGGGGTCAGGCCCAGGCTGCAGCAGTGGAGTCAGGCCAAGGCTACAGGAGTGGGGTCAGGCCCAGACTGCAGAAGTGGTGTCAGGCTCAGGCTGCAGCAGTGGTGATGGAGACTGCTTTGCGCAGCTGAATACAGTCCAATTAAAGAAAGGACACCCAGAAACACAAAAACATAATACAAAAATGGAAGATAACTGATTTCTTCCCCACAGTACACTGGCTGTGGCTAGCCAGCTTGGAGTCAGTCCAAAACTGATGAGATTGCCTGATTATAAATAAGATTTTTTATTTTCTTCATTTTTTTTTGTAAATCTCCACACTATTGCCAAACAGCAGTCGAGATTATTTATTCCCAGCACCCATGTTGTGTGTGTGCAGGTGTAGGACACAGTGAATAACAATGAGTGCATTAATATTTATTCACCACCATGAAGTAAGTGGCCAGTGACAACCAGTGCCCTTCACATCAAAGGGCAATGCTGGGTGACCAACGAAGGGAAGTGGACGCCAGGGATGAATCAAAATAGAGTTGGAAGGGGAAATACTACATTCCACTCCCCGTGTTGTCCACCATCCCTGAGCAGTGCAAGGGTGTTCGTAGACACCCTCTGCTCTGTCTTCACGGACACCCACCAGTCAACACCACAATCCAAGCAAACTCCCCTGCCAATGCAGGAAGTGCAAAACCTGCACCTACACCATCCCCCTTACCTCGGTCCAAGGCCCCAGAGGATCCTTTCACATCTGACAGAAATTCACCTGTACGTCCATCGATGTCACCTCATGTATCCGTTGAATCCAACTTGGTCTCCTCTACATCAGGGAGACAGGATTCCTACTTGCAAATCGTTTCAGAGAACATTTCCGGGATGCCTGAACCACCCAACTCCACTGCCCTGTTGCTGAACACTTCACCACCCCCTCCTACTCCATCAAGGACATGCAATTCCTGGGTCTCCTCCACCACCAAACCATTACCACCTGATGCCTGGAGGAGGAACCCCTCATATTCCGCCTTGGGACCATTCAACCACATGGGGTCAATGTAGATTTCAACAGTTTCCTCATTTCCCTTCCCCCAGCATTTTCCGAGTTGCAAGTCTGCCTTCTGACCTGTCCATCACCGTTCCCATCTATTCCGTTCATTCTCCTCTCGGACCTCTCCCCTTCTCCCTCACCTTCATCTACCTATTCATTTTCAGCTGCCTTCCCCCCAAACCCGCCACCCTCCTATTTATCTGTCTGCTTCCCTGGCCCACAGGCCTCATTCCTGATGAAGGGCTTATGCCCGAAACGTCAATTCTCCTGACCCTCAGATGCTGCTTGACCTGCTGTGCTTTTCCAGGATCACACTCTCAAAGCTGTCCTTATGTGCTGAATGCCATTTGACTTTAGGAAATTTTCAAAATTCCTGATGGTAAGTGACATTCCCTTGTCAGTGGCTCATACTTCCGAGGATCCGTGTATCACGAACCATGCTTGCACCTTGTCAATCATTACCCCTGCGTTTGGTGAACGAATCGTTCGCACGTCCAACATTTTTGAATGACCATCTGCAATGACCAGGAACATTGAGCCAATGAAAGGATCAGCATAGCCAATGTGTCCAGGGTGTTCCCCGACATTCCCATGAATGTCGGGGTACTGTTGGTGACAATTCATGTCGTTGTTGGCACTCGGGGCACTATCCCACCAACACAGCTCCGTTGGCATCCAATCCTGGCCACAATAGCTCCTCACCAGCATCTCCATCTTGGAAATCCCTGGATAATCCTGGCAGGATCAGCCAGTATCTGGTGGTGGCCATTACTTGAGACGATCACACTTGCCCCTCAGCTGCTTCTGTCCACAGGACAGGACCTTCTTGTGTCCACAGTCAGATAATGTTCATAGTGGGTGGACGTGCATCCAGAAACATTGAGCTAAAGCAGATTCTTCAAAGGAAGACCCCAACGGGGTGAATATCTGTCACTGGGAGGGGGCCCAAATCATCTATAATAGCCACTTGGCTCCAGGACGGTGTTCAAACTTGTCCTTGTAGGCGCTGAGAATAAGGATCCAACGTTGAATTTGACTGGAAGCTGCATCATCTTGTTTTCCTTCAGTAGCACGAGCAGAGATTTGTGATCGATACAATGATATCCATAAAGATACTGGTGTAACTTCCTCACGCCAGCCTTTGTACTGTCTTAAATAAATATCGAGAGGCAGGTAATTCTCTCGATGGAAATCTGACTCACGTAGGTAATGTAATGTGGATTATATAGAATGGGAGGTTTTGCACAGTGTTAAATCTTTGGGAATAAATACACCGCCCAGGTCAATAAACAAAGGAACTAGCAAACGGGAGGCAAGAGCATCCAATAGAAAACAAGACTAATCACAACTTCTGCAGAATATTCCAAAGGAGCCTGTGACAGAGGAATTAACTTTGTCATGAGAGGTATTTAAAATTGATGAGGAAGGAGTGTTGAACGGACTATTGATTGTTAACATGAAAAAGGCATCACGACCTGGTGAAGTCCATTCAGGCATATTAAAGGTAGTGACAGTGAGAACTGAAGGGACACTGGCCTTAAACTTTCAGCCTTCCTGGAGTCAGGGCAAGGGCCAGAGTTTGGAGAATAACAAAATTTGCAGCCTTGCTCAAGAAAGGTTTTCAGGATAAAGGTTGCAGTAACAGGCTGGGGTTCTGGATCACTAGCCCAGTAAGATTACCACGATTCCAGTACCTGACTCTGTGAAATAATTAGATTAAATCAGTTGAGCAATGCAACACGAGTTTCACAATTACAGAGATCGGCACAAAAACAACTGCAACGTGTTTCTTTCTGAATGACATTTCTGTAATTTATTGGTTAGCATGTTCTTCATTGTATCATTCTGATAAATAGTGCCAATATGTGTGGTGATGGTAAACTTGCTGAATATTTTAATTTAGATATAAAACGGCAGCACAAAGATTACCTTCGCAAAAAGAACGAGAATCTAACAATCACAGGAGAAAACAGAAGAATTCGGAGATTTCCACTGAGTGAAAGATATACCAAAGTAACTATTGTGCCTTCACTGGGTGAGCAGGAACACACAGACAATTCACTGAAGACCAGGAGTACGGCAGGTGGAGAATTGTGGAGGAAAGCTGAGCAAAATCATCGGGAAGAAATACCGTTAGATAGGTTACTGAGAAATCATTGTAATCAGACAGGATGCGCTGGGACCATTTTCATCATTGGACCGTCAGGTTTTGGAAAAAGTACCACAATACAGAAAATAATACATGGCTGCACAGCAGATGAAATGTATCGATATATTGATGTGATTTTTCCATTTAAAGTGCAGCAATTGAATTCCATCGAAGTGGAAACCTGCTTAAATGAACTGATATTACATTTCTTTCCCAATTTCACAAACTACTTAGAGTTTCTGTGGAACAAACCAGTGAAAGTAGTGTTCATATTCGATGACTTGGATCTTTTCCAGAAACTCCTCGATTTTACCGAGATGCCAAGTGCCAATGATGATGGATCTCAGAGTTTCGGGCCTGAACATTTGTGTGAAATATCCCACATTGTGTGCAGTCTTAGAAAATGGCAATTGCTGAAAGGCTGCTCAGTGTTGGGAACAAGTTCCCCATGGAAACTGCAGACTCTTGGGAAAGTCGGCTTAAATCAAGTTGCCATATCCTGGGCTTCAGTGCAGAGAGCAGGAAACAATATTTTCAGCGCTGCTGTGTAGCTGGAGAGCTTGCTTCAAATCTTTTGGATTATATTGAGCAGAATGAAATGTTATACACCATGTGCTATATTCCCGGCTTCTGCTCGGTTCTGTGTTCAATACTGGAAGCCCAGCAGAAAGAAGAACCTCAGATACCAGCATTCACAACCTGTACGAGTGTTCTCCTCACTTATGTCACTTGTTCTATGAAAAAGGTTATTATGAAGATGTTATTGTTCACGAGATGATTTTGAAATTGTGTATTTTGGCCTACTGGGGAATTTGCCATTGTGTTTAAAAGAGGCCAATTCAACCAGCACCAGCTCCTTATGTCCAACTGGATCTCGGGGTTTATGATGGAAATTCAAGACAATGATGGTATTGGCTACGTTTCCATTTACCCCATTTTGAAGGATTTTGTTGCTGCCCTGTTTAAATGTCAAAATACACCAGTTGACCAAGTGAAAACAACTCTTAGTGAATGGTACAACTGCATGGACGACAGGTTTAAATTTTTTTACCGTTTTTTTCATTGGCCTCTCATCACCAAATTCAGTGAAACAGAATGGTTTTTGACTGGGGGGAACTACACTCTGAAATAGCTTCAAATGTGTCAGACTGGCTGAAAGAAAAAATCAGCAGTTATGTGCACAACTTGGAAAGTGAGAGAAACCAAAAGGTCTCCTTGAAATATTGTATTGTCTCCTTTGAAGTTGGAGATGCCATGCTGCTAAAAGATGTCTTAACTCCGGTGAAGACATTCCAATTTACAAAATACTATCTTCAATCCTTTGACTGTACTGTTTTATCAAAAGCCTTAATGATGGTTCAGGAGATTGAGGAGCTGGATCTTGACAATTGTGGGATAGGAAATGAGGGTATCCACTAGCTGGAGTCAGTGTTACGGAAATGTGAGGTACTCAGGTAATGCAACACAATTATTTAATAACATTATGACATCATAAAGTGATGGCACAGACATTTGGGGCAATATTTATAAATGGCCTCTGTTAGATGAATTAAAGACAGTGTTTTGTAATACTTTCATGGAATCATGATGGACTGAAATCAATAAACACAACCAAACCTTCGGTATAATGCCACTTCGTGCAATGATCTGCTTGTAAACAGATTTTAACAATGACACATTCAAATCTTGCAAACACTTAAAACCCCGCCTGATTCATTGATTTAACCACTTTTCTCAGGCACATTGAGCATAGCATAGAGTTCTAGAAGCTACCAAGAAGACAGTCTTCGGAAGATGATCAAATGTATTGCCAAGGTATCCAAATCTATAGCCAATTTCAGGGAAATAGGATGAGAAAAGATCGGAGGTTTTCTGTGACATAGTTTCATCCACAATCATTGTGATTAACCGATAGCATCCAATGACACGAATAGACTCTGATTGCTATTTTGGTAAGTTTTGAAAATCAAAGGAATATTGGAACAGGAGTAGGCAATTCAATGGCTGACTTGTGGCCTAACTCCATTATCCTAATTCGGACCCTTAATCATTAGTACATTTGCTCAACAAAAATTGATCAATCTCAGAGTTAAAAATAACAACTGGTGTAACATTCACTGCTATTAGTGGAAGATTGTTACGAATATCTACCACTCTTTGCGTATAGACGTGCTCCCTGACATCTCTCCTGAATGGTCCGGCCCTAGTTCACAGATTATGCTTATTGTTCTAGAATTACAAATCAATGGAAATTCTTTGTTAGAATTCTTTTTCCCTGACCACCAAACTCTAGGTCATTAACACATTTGAAGAGAATCAGTACTCCTAATAAATTCCATGAGGAAATCCAATTTTAAACGTTTCTAATACCGAAGACAATCAATAAGGAATACTTGCTGTTCCCTCTTACACTTCAGATTGGGTTTCAACATCAATACCTTTGTGCATCTGTCTTACTTTGTAGCACATTATGCACATCATTTATTGTAAAGTATGGCAAATATGAAATTACAATCCAGATTTAGCCATCTCTCGGGGTCAGTAATATTCTTAAACCAAAACAAATTTAATACAAGCCATATGATTAAACATAAATTACATGTTCTTTATTCATATTCTGAATCTCCAAACCATAATAACAAAATATTTGAACTCCTACTTATTTTTTACCTGTGATATTTTCTTATTATTCCTTACTAGTCTCAGCATGAATAAACTGGACGATTTGGGAGTGCAAAGTCTCCCTGGCATTCTGCATGAAAAGCATTGCAAAATACAGACAGTGTTGACAGTAATTCTGTACAAAATATAAAACAACGCATTTTAAAATCCATTTTAGTCATTATCAGCAAATGTGATTGTTCAATTCCTATTATTGCTGGGCTTCTTGCGGAGATATGTGTATCATCGATAGTCACAGGTGAGATGCTGGAAGGCTGGAGGCTGGCGAACGTAGTGCCACTATTTAGAAAGGGCGATAAAGACACGCCAGGAACTATAGACCATTCAGCCTGACGTCGGTGGACGGCAAGTTGTTGGAGGAATTCCTGAGGGACAGAATGTACATGTAAATGGAAATTCAAGGTCTGATTAGGGATCGTCAAGATGGCGTTGTGCATGGGAAATCATGTCTCACAAACTTGATTGAGTTTTTGAGGAAGTAACAAAGAAGATTGAGGAGGGAAGAGCGGTAGATGTGATCTATATGGACTTCACTAAGGCGTTCTACAAGGTTCCCCATGGGAGACTGGTTAGCAAGGTTAGGTCTCATGGAATAAAGGGAGTTCTAGCCAATTGGATAGAGAACTGGCTCAAAGGTAGAAGACAGAGGGTGGTGGTGGTGGAGGGTTGCTTTTCAGACTGGACGCCTGTGACCAGTGGAGTGCCACAAGGATCCGTGCTGAGTCCTCTACTTTTTGACATTATAGAAATGATTTGGATGCGAACATAAGAGTTATAGTTTGTAAGTTTGCAGATGACACCAAATTTGGAGGTGTATTGGACAGCAAAGAAGGTTAGCTCAGATTACAACAGGATCTGGAACAGATGGGCCAATGGGCTGAAAAGTGGCAGATGGAGTTTAATTCAGATAAATGTGAGGTGTGGCATTTTGGGAAAGCAAATCTTAGCAGGACTTATAAACTTAACGGTAAGGTCCTAGGGAGTGTTGCTGAACAAGGAGACCTTAGAGTGCAGTTTCAAAGCTCCTTGAAAGTGGAGTTGCAGGTAAACAGGATAGTCAAGAAGACATTTGATATGTTTCCTTTATTGCTCAGAGTATTGAGTACAGGAGTTGGGAGGTCATGTTGCGTCTGTACAAGTAATTGGGTAGGCCACTGTTGGATTATTGCATGCAATGCTGGTCTCCTTCCTTTAGGAAAGATGCTGTGAAACGTGAAACAGTTCAGAAAAGATTCAAGGATGTTGTCAGTTTTGGAGGATTTGAGATATAGGGAGAGGTTGAATATGCTAGTGTTATTTTGCTGGAGCGTCGGAGGCTGAGGGGTTATATTATAGAGTTTTGCAAAATTATGAGCAGCGTGGATAGGATAAATAGACAGAGTCTTTTACCTTGGGTGAGTGAGTCCGGAACGAGAGAGCATAGGTTTAGGGTGAAAGGGGAAAGATGTTAAAGAGACCTAAGGGGCAACTTTTTCACGCAGAGTATGGTACATGTATGGAATGTGCTGCCAGAGGAAGTGATGGAGGCTGGGACAATTGCATCATTTAAGAGGCATTTGGATGGGTATATGAACAAGGTAAAAACCATGACTGCAGATGCTGGAAACCAGAGTTTACATTAGAATGATGCTAGAAAAGCACAGCAGGTCAGGCAGCATCTGAGGATCAGTAACATCGACGTTTTGGGCAAAAGCCCTTCATCAGGAATACTGATTCCTGATGATGTATTCCTGATGAAGGGATTTTGCCTGAAACATCAATTTTACTGCTCCTCAGATGCTGCTTGAACTGCTGTGCTTTTCCAGCACCACTCTAATCTAAACTCTGGGTACGTGAACAGGAAGGGTTTGGAGGGATATGGGCCGGGTGCCTGCAGGAGGGACTACATTGGGTTGGGATACGGTCGGCATGGATGGTTTGGATGGAAGGGTCAGCTTCCATGGTGCACATCTCGATGACTCTTTTATTCTTGTGAAAATTTAGACATAAGGATGGCACGTAAAACAATTGTTGCAGTTCACTTGGACTTTTAGTGCAATTGTTTGTCTGTTGGCATTTGTTTTCACTTTTGCCTTTCTCATGTTAATGCATCACACTCCTCATATCTGAGAAATGCAGTCACATCGGATAGCATAGGATATCATGGGTACTAGACAATGGTCACGTTCATTATTTGTTTAGCACGAGCACAATTGGAAAAACATGGTCAGATGTGATTTATAGCAGCAGTGGGACAAGATCTGCATGCTTAGATCTGATGTGAGTTTGAGTGCCAGATGTTCTGGAGGGTTATGTTGACCCCTATTGTAAGTGTAAGTTACTGAGAAGCGGACATGGTCAGCTCAAGTCTAAGTGAAACATATCATTAATCAGAGGATATCATTCATTATTTGTATTGTAGCTTCGGGTTACACACAGGTTTGTTCGGATTTACTTCACTGCCTCTGAAACTATCACCTCACTTGGAATGTAGGGTCTCCAGTTTGTAACGATAAGGCTCTCTGCAGCTGCTGTTAGCTGTCCTGTAGGAACAGGTTTAGCAACAGCACGAGGATTGTAATTTGCTGAATAAACACTGTTGTATATTTTATTCTACAGCCGGGTGTATCAAACATAACAACCTACCTAAATTCATGTGTTGCATAATCGTAGTTATCACCAAGCGTAACTTTAAATGATTGACTTGTAGGATTGAAGCATCTATAAACACAGATTTTTTCATCAACCAGAGTATTAGAGCTAAAATAGAATTATATTCTAATCAAAAAAAAAATTGGACATCCAGTTATTCTGTTGATAAAAAAAACAAATTATTCCCAATTCTCACTGCCTTTGGTGTTCCTGGTGAGCATTTTGAACTCATGCATCTTTTAAATGTCGATTGATAGATTATTTTAACAAGGTATTTGAGCAATTGTGTTTTTCTTTCTTTGTTTCTACAGTAAACCTGATGACAATTGTGATTCTTTTCAAAGGAAACTATGGCCTTTCCAAATGTATCTCTGTCAACATGGTGGCCATGGCAACAGCAGATCTATTGGTGATGCTCATGAATGTGATGTTACATCATATTTTCAGATTTACTTCTACCATTTTCATTATTAGCCCCCACTCCTCTGTGCAAGCTAACCACCGTCACCATTGTTTTGTCCATTTTATTCACTGTCAGCTTCACATTTGACAGGCTTACAATTATCAACTGTGAAAAGTTTAGAACAAGCCATTACACCCAGAAAACTGCAGTCACCTTTGCAAAAACATTCACTTTCATGATTGAGATAAAGAACATTCTATTTCTCTTTGCATTTGAACTTTGGCAAATCATCGACAAGGTGCACTGGGGTTGCAGTGCAAGTGAAGACGTATTTACCTCACCACCAGGGGCAGCCTACGCCTGAGGTGTTTGAATGATCAGTAAAATCTCTGTCGAGTGTGAAAAGGTCCTTTGAGGCCTTTACCGGAGGTGAGGGAGAGTTGTGAGCGCAGGTTTTACAACTCTTGCGTCGGCAAGGGAAGGTGTAGATGGTCCATGGGAACTTGAGGTCAGGGTGGAATGTGTTCGTGATGTTGATGAACTTTTCAACCTCCCTGCAGGAGCAGAACGTAGCATCGTTAAATAATAGATGGAGCAGAGAAAAAGATGGGGAGTAGTGTCAGTGTAATTGCAGACGATGGGATGTTCCATGCATCAGTTGAAGAGGCAGGCATAGCGGGGTTACATGCGGGTGCCCATGGCTAACCTGTGGACTGAAGGAAGTGGGAAGGTTCGGACGCGAAGTTTTTGATGGTGAGAATCAGTTCAGCCGATTGAACGAGTCTGTTGGCGGAGGGGTACAGGTTGGATCAGCGGGAGAGAAAGAAACAGGTGGCTTGGAGACCTTAATCATGGCATTTGGATGTGTGCAGGGACTGCATGGAAATTGTATAGATGATGCGTGGGGTGCTGAGAAACAGAATTCATGGATGTGGAATGCATGAGTAGTGTCTTGAAGATATGTATTGAGTTCCTGGACAGAGGGGGACAGGATGGTGTCAAGCCATGAGGAAATATGTTTGGTGAAGCAGGCGGAGATGGTCAGTGCACCACAGCAATAAGGCTTGTGAAGTTTGGGTAGGACGTAGAACTGTGTGGTGCGGGTTTCCCTGACAATGAGATTGAAAGCTGTGGATGGGAGATCTCCTGAGGTAATGGTTGTGGATAGTTGGAAATCTTGGATTGGTGATGGGAGGTGAGTTTATAGTCAAGGGGGTAGTGGGAGGAAGTGTCCAAGAGTGGGCCCTTGACTTCAGCGGTGTACAGATTGGGGAGGGAGCGGAAGGCTGTGTGTTACGAGAGTGCAGGGTTGGATTGGATGAGAGGAGTAGAAAGATTTAGGTGGTCAATGTCACGGTGGCAGTTGGAGTTGAAAAGATTGAAAGCGGTTCACAGAAGGAGTGTGTTGGAGGCTGGAGAAAGGGTTCGCGGAAGGTGGGCGGTAGCGCTGATGAAAAACATAAGCATGGAGGCAGGAGAAGAAAAAAAAAATGTTGCAACACGTGGAATTTCATGACCTAGGAGCATAGCGGTATGAAGGTGAGACTTTTACTGCGTACTGATCACTCATCCTCAGTGAGGGAGAGATTTGGGAGAATGGTTAAAACACGGCAGGCTGAGAGCTAGGAGCTGGTGTAAAGTTGAAGTTGGTGGCGGAGACTGTCTCTGGACTAGGTGTAGTCGTGATATCGTGGGTGACGTCACCACAATAAGTGACACACACAATGGGGATCATGAGGTGGATACGATGCATTCAGTTGCCTTTGTGGAGATGGAAGTGAAGTTCTGCGTGATGTTCGCGATGTCGTGGGTTCAGCTCCCCCTGCTACTCCACCAAAGACTTGCAAATCCTGGGCCACCTCAACTAGCCACTCGATTCCTGGAGGAAGAACACCTCATCCTATACCATGGGACACTCCAATCATATGGCAGCAATGTTAATTTCACCAGTTTCTTCATCTCCCCTCCTTCACCTCATCCCAGACCTAACACTTCAAATTGGCACCGGCTCCTTGAACTGTCCATCTTCCTTATCACCTAACCACTCCACACTCTACTCCAAACTATCACCATCACTCCCACATGCATCTACCTATCTCCTTCCAAGTTACCTTCCACTGAGCCCAACATCCCTCCTATTTATCTTTCTGCTCTCCATACTTTCCTGATAAAGGGCTTGTGTCCGAAATGTCTTCTCTCTGTTCCTTACCTGCTGTAGTTTTCCAGCAACATGGTTTTCGATTCTCATCTCTTGCATCTGCAATCCTCACTTTCTTCCAGGTGGTTTACTCCAATTAATTCCATTTGTATTTTCCTTTGGATTTCAGAAAAGTATATCTGTGTTAAATTTCATCATATTCTGCAGCATATAGAAATCTATTCTTCCATTTCTTCATGGCTGCGTTTTAGTGCATACAGAGGAACTTCATGGTTCTCTAAACAGTGTAATCTCTTTTGAACTCCTCAGTACTTACTTGAGTCAACAATTTCACGTTCAGCTTCCACATTCCCTTGCCAGCCTGATGGTTGAGGAGAAAGTGAGGTCTGCAGATGCTGGAGATCAGAGCTGAAAACGTGCTGCTGGAAAAGCGCAGCAGGTCAGGCAGCATCCAGGGAACAGGAGTTTCCTGAAGAAGGGCTTATGCCCGAAACGTCGATTCTCCTGTTCCCTGGATGCTGCCTGACCTGTTGCGCTTTTCCAGCAACACATTTTCAGCCTGATGGTTATCCTGGAGGTGACAGTCGGCCAGCAGGACGTCGTAGCCACTAAAGAACATGAGCTTGACGTCAATGGATCTGACTGACAAAGTGCGGAAAGCAAACAGGAAATCTATCCTTGAGCGGATAGACCGGTCTGGCCGCGACCTGGTGGATGTACCCTGTGCTCTATCTGCAGGGGTGCAGAAAACATTGAGGAGTTTTTGCAACTTCAACTGTTTCCATCAGGAATTGGATGTGGAGTCTAGTTTGCTTTCAGCCTCTCTGGACGATCCATCTGTGTCAATGATGCAGTTGAAGTCTGCAACCAGGATGACTGGCCTGGAGTTGCCAACATCAGTGGCAGTTGTGGCAGAACAGCCAACTGCTCACTGTTTGCCACTGGGAGGCGCACATTATTAGTCCCGGGGAGCTAATCTGCATATAACATATGCTGCAAATAGGCTCTCGCCTCCCGCCACATTAAATTCGAAGATGGTCAACCGCAGATTGTGGTGGTTCACGGACTCCCAGCCCAACTGCTTGTTCTGTGGCGCTGTGGAGTCCATGGACCACGTGTATATTGGGTGTGGGCGTTTGCACACCCTTTTTGATTTTCTGAAAAACCTTCTCCTCTGTTTTTGGTTGCACTTCAGTCCCACGCTCCTGATCTTTGGGCACCCGGTACGGAGGAAGGAAGGCAGGTCTGAAGACCTCCACATGGGTCTGCTCCTGGACCTGGTCAAACTGGCCATCAACAGGTCCAGGCAGCGGGCCGTGGAGGGGGTCGTTAGGGCCGACTGCCTGCCCCTCTTCCGCGGTTACGTTAGAGCCCGGGTGTCCTTGGAGAAGGAGCATGCGGTGTCGACCAACACCCTGGAATTGTTCAGGGAGAGGTGGGCGCTGCAGGGAGTGGAGTGCATCATTTCTCCCTCCAACTCTATTTTGATTTAGCCCCTGCCCTGCCCTTCACTGTTTTGATCACACAGCACTGTCCTTTGATGTGAAGGACCCTGTTTGTCACTGGTCACCCGGGTGTTTTCCTATCTTCCTGGTGGTGGAAATTGAATAAAGATTCGTGCACAAAAAAAATTCGAAGATGGTGACGTTACCTCCTTGCCACAGAATAACCAGTCCAGAGGAATAGCAATTGTTTCCCCTTGACCAGTTCAAAATCCTCTGGGATCAATTGTGGTAACTGCTGAGCTGCAGTATCTTGCAATCCTGCAGAAACAGGAGGTCCACTTTGATATTGGCCAGGTACGCCAATGTGAAACACATCGTGCAGTAGATTCAACACCAAGCATGTTAATACTGGGAATGTTCACACCCATTTTAAGAGTTCATTGAACTACACAATGTCCATTTGCCCACGGTGTCGTCACTGTGGGACTTACTGCCTCCATGTGGTGTGGGCAAACTGTTGGACACTCTCCTCACTGAGGTAGACTTCCTATTCATCCCTGAAAGGATTGCTTTGCTTCGGAGATGGAGTGGTAGGCCTGGTAGGGTGTTCCTGGTGACCCTGAAAAAGAACTATTGGAGTGTGCAGAGTAAACATACCAGAGCAGAGGAAATTGAATCCGAATAGGAAGTGAAATCCTAACGTGGATAATCATTTTAAATGACTAATGCTTAATTGACCTGTTATTTACTTTTCTACATAATACCAGCAAGGGTTGTAATTTTTAAAAAGTATTGGACTAAGAATGACTTTAACATTGAACTTTCTTTCACCTTGTTTGTAAGATTTCATATTTAGGTACTTGTTCGTAAAATGGCACTGTGTATGATGTCATTCTACATTGTATTTCTGTACTTGAGTACACATGACAATAAAATCTAAATCCAAAATGCGTGATCCCCTTGCTGCTCAAGAACCTATCTACCTCTGTCTGAAATACACTGCATAATTTAGTCTCCACAGCCGTCAGCTTCACCATCCTCTGGCTGAAGAAATTCCTCCTCAACTCATTTCTAAAGAGTCATCCCTTCAATCTAAGGCTTTGCCTTTGGGTCCTAGTCTTCCGTGTAAACATCTTCTCTGCAGCCACTCCCCCGGGAGTATTCTGTAAGTTTGAATCAGATGGCACCTCACATTTCTAAACTCCAAATACGGACACAGAGACTTCAATTTCTCCTCACAAAACAAGTCCTTCATTCCCAGAACCATTCTTGTGAACATCCTCTGATCCCTCTCCAATATTAGCAATTCCTTCCTAAAATATGGGGCTCAAAATGGGTCACATATACGATCGAGCTTATGCAGTTTCAGCATCCCTGCTCTTGCATATTACCCAATGAATGCTAAGATGGCATTTCCCTTCATAACGACCACATGAACTGGAATCTTAATCTTAACAGCATTCTGAATGAGGATTTCTCATATCTTTTCAGCTGTACATTTCTGAAGCCTTTTCCTCTATAGAGAACAGTTTACAGCTTTACTTTTCCTGGCTTGATGTAATCTTCGTAAATCAAGTTATTAAGGTAATATTTCACTGTCCTATTACAAATACTGTATAACTTAAGCAACCATTTACTCATAAATCCCTTGCTCCCTTATATGGCCTTTGGTGACGTCCTATACGTAGTTCTGAGTTATCTGCTGAATAGACACTGTAAAGTGTTTCTACTAGCGCCAAGCATTCAGAGTATTGGAACCTCCAGGTTGCAAAATAGTTCAACAGTACTGTATTTTATGCTGTCTTGCAGAACTGTATTTTATGGTGTTTTGAGCCATTATCGATTACGATAGTGGCAAAACTGACTGACAGAAACAGAAGGGGGAAAAATGAGTGACAGAGAGAAACTGTGCTATTGAAATATTTGCCCGAAGAACTGTGGGAAATGCAAACTAGAAACGACTTTTCAACCTAAGATGCGAACTGATGTGTGGATATAAATCTGTATCAAGAAACACGAAGGTAGAAGGCATTTAGCTGCATTCTGAAGAAGGGTCACTGGACACGAAATGTTAACTCTGCTTTTTCTCCAAAGATGTTGCCAGATGTGCTGAGTTTCTGCAGCAATTTCACTTTTTGTTTCTGGCTGATGTTTGATTTCAGGTTTGGCGGTTCTGTGCTGGTGTAGCCATTGGGATGTGCTATTAGTAAAGTTCGTCAAACAACACAGATAAGGTAACACACACAGGAGTTCAATTTACTGACTGTGCTGTGCACACAGATGATAATCAAAATGAATGCTACAAGCAATTTTGAGCGTGAAACTGGAGCATCAACAAATTATTGACAATTTCATCCTCAATACAGAAATTTCTCAAAATTTAGATTTGACGTTTATTTCAGGTAGTCCTAATGTTGGATGTCATTGAACACATTGGACAAAATCAGTTCTCCTCCTTTTACTGATTTATCTCTCTTCCAGGCCAATGAAATTACACATTAATGTACAATGCAGAATACGAGCTGCAAATGCCAGACACAAAAGGACATTTGTATGTTCTGGTCACTTCAGGATTTTGGCATAGGCAGGATGACTTAAGGTTCAGGAGATGCTAGAACTTTCTTGTAAACGAGATAACAAGAAAATAAATTAATTCCAATTCCATCTTTTACAATCAAGGAATGTTTAAATAAAATGTTCGCATATTTCCAGATAGAACAGACATTACAAATGTAAAATCACTAACTTTGCAGAAAAAATAAATTGAATAATTTTCAAATATCAGCACACTGCATGAAAATTGCCTGCTTCTTTCTGATAATACAAAGTATACATGTCTCCATTTTCAATCTGCTCCTCTAAAAAGTTAATTTGTGAGCTTATTCATGCTAAACAAAAGACAGACAGTAAATTAATTCAAGTTTGTATTGGTCTTCACAGCACAGAAGATTCTGAAAATAGCTGCACCTCAGGAATTACAGGAAATGAGGATTCAAGAGAACAAAACAAAAATGAAATCATCAAGGATATGTGACTGAGCGGTTTGAAAATATGGTTTACAATCCAGGCATCTTTTTTTTTTCACAAATGACTCGTGATTTGCGCAAAAAAATGGTTTTGGTATTATAAAATTCATTAAATTGTACAATTGGAAACTGAATTCAGCAGTAGAATGTGACCAGCGCAGAACAGGCTCTTCAGTGAATTTACCATCACTGAGAGAGAACATGTTATTACAGTTTATTTCAAAGATGTGAGTTTATGATACAAAATGGAGAGATATCTGGGAAGAATCAAAACTGCTTTGTGAAAAGATTTTTTTCAGATAATTCATTGGAATTTTATGACAAAGTAATGTGAAATAGTTTGTTGGAAACTAATGGATGTGCTTAGATGTCTGGAAGCTATTTGATTGCATGTCACATGAAGATTCTTGCAGAAAGTAAATGATTATAGTGCCAGTGTAACATTAATATAGTTTGAAAATTGGCCACTTAACAGGAAACAGACAATAATTAAAAGTGGTAATTAATTCATGGCAGGTTATGAGAGGTTAGCTGCTGATATTGATGCTTGCTACTCAGTTGTAGAGTCAGTGAGATGTACAACATGGAAACAGTTGTTTACAATTTATACATGTGACATAGGGGAAAGGACCTCAAATAGCTTTTGTTAAATTTGCTGATGACGCCAAGGCAGGGTAGAATGGAACTGATGAAGAGGAGACAAGAATGGTACATAAATAGGTTAATCAGTTGCTAAAGATTTGAAGAAATGAAACAAAGTGTGGGAAAATATGAAATTATTAATCTTGACAAGAAGAATACAAGAAGGAATATACCTCAACAGTGCGAGACTGTGGTGTTCTGTGTTGCAGGATGTTTTGCCTGACCCAGGGCATGCATTGAAAAAAGATTGGATTTGCAAAAGAGCAAGTAATTATGAAAACGTTCTTACTTTCAATGTTTTCTATTTTATTAATTCATCTATTTTAATTTTAGGCTATTACTTCTCCTATTCTCAATTCATTTATCCCATGCTGTCGACCTACTCCTTTTCACCATGTATATACTTTCATGTTCATGCATCTTTTCACGAATCTATCAGTCACCATTGTCAGCATTGGAGATCGTGCATTCAGGGCAGATAATTGCCTATTGGTTTACCATGAGATGATTAATCCAGGGACTTGGTTATATTCTGGGAAGCTGGTTTTCGAATGTATGTGTTGGAGCTTGAATTTAACAATAGTCTTCAAATAGGAGTCTAATGATGACAATTACTGATTGGGAAAAAAAACATCTAGTTAACTAATGTCCTTCAGAGAAGGAAATCTGCTTTCCATACCTTGTCTGGTCTACATGTGACTCCAGACCAACAACAATGCGGTTGAGGCTGAGGGGTAACTTTATAGAGGGTTATAAACATGCAGGACATTGAGAGGGTAAACAGACTAGGTCTTTTCCGTGTGATGGGGAATCGAGACTGCAGGGCATAAGTTTAGTGTGAGTGGGGGTATGAGATTTAAAAGGCACCTAAGGGACAACTTTTTCACGCAGAAAGTGCATGCATGAAATGTGATGGCAGAGGAAATGGTAGCAGCTGGTATATTTGCAACATTCAAAAGGAATCTGGGTGGGCATAGGAATACGAAGGTTTTAAAGTGATATAAGCCAAGTCCTGGCAAATGGGACGAGAATCATTTAGGGTATCTATTCAGCATGGATGAGATGGACCAACTGGTCAGTTTCTGTACTGTACGTTTCTATGACTCTTAATTTGGACAATAAATGCTGGCCTAGCCGGTGACTCCCATATCCCATATATGAATAATAAAAGAACATTTCCTCGAGCAATATGCCATGGAGCCAACCAGGGAGACAGCTATCTTATTCCTGGTAACAGCAAATGAGACAAGTAAAAAAGTCCTCAGAGGAAAAGATCTCCAAGGAAGAAATGATTGCAACATGACATAATTTAATATTCACTTGATCTGTAAGAATCTTGGTTTGGAAAAAATAATGTTTGACGTAAATAAAGGAAATTATAATGAAAGGAGCATAGAGGTGTCTACAATGAACTGGGCGGATATGAAGCAAGCAATGCGAAATATTTAAGGAGGTAATTCTGATTTTCTTCAAAAATGCATTCCATGAAAGTGAAAAGATTCTAACAGAGGAATAAACAAACTGGGGTACACCAAGGATGTTACATAGTGTACAAAGATAGAAGTTGCAAGAAAAGCTCAGTATGTCTGGTGGCATCTGTGAAGAGAAATCAGAGTTAATGTTTTAGTTCCTTGACCTTTCGTCAGAACTGATGGTAGCTAGAAAATTTGATTTATATGTAGAAGATAGAGTGGGCAGGGAGGTAAGAAGTAAATGATTGGCAGGGGTAGAACCCAAAGAGAGAGAAGAATAGTTGGACAGATAAAGGAGCGGGTGATGATTTGTCTGTGATGGCGAATAGCTGTGAATGAAGACAGTTAGTCGCTAATGATATGTCTTGTGTAATGTTCCCCCACCTCACCCTAGTTCCAAACTTCCAGCTCAGCACTGTTCCCATGACTTGTCCGGACATGTCCTACCTGCATAGCTCCTTTTACACCTATCCACTCCACCCTCTCCTCCCTGACCTATCACCTTCATCCCCCACACACCCATTGTACTCTATGCTACTTTCGCCACACCCTCACCCTCCTCTAGCTCATCTCACCACGCTTCAGGCTCACTGCCTTCATTCCTGATGAAGTGCTTTTGCCCGAAACGTCGATTTCGCTGCACTTTGGATGCTGCCTGAACTCCTGTGCTCTTCCAACACCATTAATCCAGAATCTGGTTTCCAGCATCTGCAGTCATTGTTTTTACCTATGTAATAACAAGGACTGGTGTGTTGGATAGGGAGCTAGGAAGTGATAGAGTTCAGGCTCTAAAATTATTTAACTCGATATGGGGTCCAGAGGGCTAAAGGGACCCCAAGGGGAAAATGAGGTTTTGTTATTCCAACTTGTGTTTAGCTTTGCTGGAGCACTGCAACAAGCCTGAGACAGCAATATTTGCCAGGGAACAGAATGGTTTATTAAAGTGCCAGGCAACAGGAAGTTTAAGGTCTATTTTGGGGGCAGAACGTAGGTGTTCTGTGAAGCGGTCACACAGTCTATGCTTCATTTTGCCAAAAGTAGAAGAGGTCACATTGTGAGCAGCGAATACAGTGGACTAGATTGTGGAAAGTGCAGGAAACGTGCTGATTCAACTGAAATGTATGCTTGGATTTTTGGATCCTGAGGATGGTGCATTTAAATTTGCGGTGGAAGGTACGATGGGGCTGTGGAGGGGTGTTAGGAGTGAAGGAATAGTAGACCAAGGTGTCCCAGAGTAAGTGTTCCAGTAAAGCTGGACCAGGGAAGGAAGGGAATATACGTCTGGAGGTGTCATCTTGCTGCAGTTGGCAGAAATGGCAGCTGATAATCTTCTTGATGTGAATGCTGGTGGGATGTTACAATAAGGACAAGGGGAACGCTGGAAGAAAAGGGTAAGGGCTGAAGAATTGGAAATGGGTCGGACCCAGTTAAGTCAACGACAATGCTGGTTAATCCACGTTTCAGGAAGAATGTGGACGTTTCAGAGACTTTCCTAGTTGAATTTGGCTTCATCAGAACATATGGAATGGAGCTGGAGGAACTGGGTGAATGGAGTGGATTCTTTACAGGAAGTAGCGTGCGAAGGTGTATAGTCCAGGGGTCTGTGAGAGTTGGTGGGTTTACAATGGACATTAGTGGCCAGTCGATCCCCAGAAATAGAAACAAAGATGTTGAAGAAGGGAAGGGGTAGTCATGGATAATCCATGTGAAACCGAGGGCTGGTTGGAAGTTGGAAGTGAAATCCATGAATATTTCCAATTCCAGTCAAGAGAGGAAAGCAGCACTCATAATATTATCGACATATCAGAGAAAGAAGGGACCAGCATAACTGGGACCCAAGGGAGTCCACATGGCCACCCCTCTGAGCTGAAGAAAATGTGAGGTGTTAAAAAAGAGCTTGGCTGAGCTTGACCAAGTGGAAGAAGGTGTTGTGGCGTGAGGCTATTCAGGCCTTTGCTCCAGCCAGAAGAGGATAACCCGGAGACCATCCTGGTGGGGAATATTGTGTAAAGGGGATTGCGTATCCGTGGGAAAGAGGAGGCGTATGAGCCTGAAAACGGGAAATTCTGTTCTTGGAGGAAAGAGTCAGAGGACTCGCGGATAAATGTGAGCAGGGACTTGACCAGGGAAGGAAATATCTTATGTTTCTTAAATTAAGGAATGCATTAAATTAAAAGAAAACAAAAATGTAAGGAGGCAAGACTTAGTGTTTGCCCTGAAGGCTGAAATAAATTTAGATTCCATCAAAGGAGACCATAAAAAAGGTAAATGAGAAATAAATTAAATGATGAGGACATATCAGTAAGGAATATAAAAGCTGGCAATAAGATTTTGGATCCACAATTAGAGAACAATGGAGATAATGAATGTTTTGATTCTATTCCTTCAATTCTTCAAAAGTAACAGTCGATAGGTGAACTGTTTATATGACAACTCCATTCAAAAAGGGAGGGAGACTAAAGGTGGGTAACTATAGACTAATTAGTCCAACATCTATTTTTTGAATAGCACTAGAATTACTTATTCAGAAAGTTCTGCTCTCCTTCCTAGCGGAAAGATGTGGTCAAACTTGAAAGGGTTCAGAACAAATTTACAAGAATGTTGCTAGGGTTAGAGCATTTCAGCTCTAGAGAGAGGCTGAACAGGCTGGGGCCGTTTTCCCTGGACGGTCGGAGGCTGAGGGGTGAACTTATACAGGTGTACAAAATTATGAGCGGCATGGGCAGGATAAGGAGACAAAGTCTTTTTCCCTGGGGTTGGGGAGTCCAGAAAAAGAGGGCATATGTTTAGGGTAAGAGGGGAAAAATATAAAAGAGACATAAGGAGCAACTTTTTCACACAGGGGGTGGTACGTGTATGGAATGAGCTGCCAGAGGAAGTGGTGAAGGCTGGTATAATTGAACATTTAATAGGCATTTGGATGCGTATATGATTAGGAAGAGTTTGAAGGGATATGGGCCATATGCTGACAGGTGGGACTAGATTGGGTTGGGATATCTAGTTGGCATGGACGGGTTGGACAGAAGGCCTTGTTTCTGGGCTGTACATTACTGTGACTACGATTCTTTGAGATGGTGACAGAATGGTTTAGATTTTCAAGCACTTTCTGTTTCTCTTGATGATATATTCTCCCTGATGTTGTGAAGTCTTGACCTATGAATCAAATCAGTGAGGTAAGGTGGATTGCTGAACAGTTAGTGATGTCACCATTATATAATCACACCAGCTCACGTTAGCATTGCAGGGCTCTCTTTCTTAAACTTTCGTCTTGCCAGAAATGCAGTGATCTTCTGGTCAAATCAACACTAGTCAATGCTCTGAATAAAATACAATAGAATCCCTGCAGTGTGGAAACAGGCCATTCCACCAAACAAGGCCACATCGATGCTCCAAAGAGTAACGCATCCATAACTATTAACAATATTTATCCTCAACTAATGTACCTTACCCACAAATGCCTGAACATTATGAGCAATTTAGCATGACTAATTCAGCTAACCTTCACATCTTTGGATTATGGGAGGAAAGCAGATTACCCGGAGTAAACTTAGGCAGACATGGGGAGAATGTGAAAATTCCAAGCAGACAGTCGCCCAAGGCTGGAATGTGAGGCAGCAGTGCTAATCATTGAACCACCGTGCCGTCCCTCACTTGAGAGGACTTTGGTGACCTTATCTTTACAACGAGATTGCTCCATTTATGTAAAACGTTTAAAGTCCAGTCATACATTGATAACTCCTTGACCCTTGAAAACATCCCTCAATGCATAATCTAAAACAATTCAGGCTTTGTTGTATTTGGTACTGTGCCACTAAATTGGCTCAAGCAAGTCTTACAGACAAATGCTTTCTCATTCATGATCAGTTAATGTCCTGTTTGTACTGGTTTCGATTTTCTGAAATCCATCCAGAAATTTCAACACCATATAGATAACTTAAAAATAATGTGAAAAAAAAAACTGATTGCGTTGGAAACCAAAGGTATGTCACAGTTTAATGTAATAATCATTCATTGCTCTTTATCCGCTCCTTCCTCTCGTTGAGCTAATGTTGTTTGGTGTTTCCTCTCAAAATGCCTTCTAGCGTTTGGATTTGCATTTCAATACCTAATGCTCGAACAGACCATAATTAAGCTTCACTACAACTATATTGCACACATAAAATTAAGTTAAAAGGTGACACTTTCGTTATCTGGCATTAGAGATAGATAAATAAAATGCTACACAGACCTGACCTTCGATTAACAGATTTCGAAGCTCCTTGGATGCTGCCTGAACTGCTGTGCTGTTCCAGCACCACTAATCCAGCATCTGGTTTCCAGCATCTGCAGTCATTGTTTTTACTTCTTCGATTAACAGAGTCATATCATCGAACATCACTTAAACAGACCCTTTAGTCCAACTTGTTTCACAAATTAAACCAATTCCTTTCACTTGTATTTGCCAATATTCATCTGAATCTTATCTATTCATGAACCTGTCCAAAAGTCTTTTAAATTTTGTAATTGTCCCTGAATTGATAACTTCCTCTTGGTGCTGATTAGTTTGATCTACTTTTATCATCCTGAATGATAAAAACAAGGAGAAAACCATTTAATATTTTACAAAATTACGTTTGACTGTAAATATTGAACTGTGGTAATGTCAACAGGTCTGCATTTTACCCGGACTCATCATAAATGATCTTGCGATACGCAAATAGAAAATTTCTTGTCATTTTGACGTCACTGGCAAGTTTCCTTTAATGATCTCTTTTCATAGCTTTCCCAATCTATTTCATGAATATTTGCTGGTCTTTATATTTTCGTGAAATCATCAGAATGTATGCAATTTTTGCTTATGTAGCCTCAATGACATTGATTTCCCAGACGACATTTTACTTCCTGCTCTTATTGTCTGCTGTGAAAGTGAAAAATGATCTCAAAAGTACTTGAATGACAAACAATGTATATCCCCACTGACAATGCTCTCACACTTATCCAAAATTAATCCTACTATCTCAATAGTTTTAGATAACTGTGTTTTTCAAGTTTCTCGCTTCAATGTTTTCTGAAATATTTGTAGGCAATAATTTCAGAAATTATTTTTATCTTCCTTTTTTATTCCGGCACACTAATCACACTATCTTTTTGTAGAATGGAACGTACTGACTGTCATGTTTGTTTAAATAAAAACCTCTGATTCCAGGTTATTTTCGTTGTAAAATGTGGAGAAGATATTCATCAACTTATGTTTTGACACTTACCTTTCACAATACATTTTACGTGTCTATTCAAATCTGTCAAGGTTGTTTGGGTTCATCTTTCTGAAGCTGTCATAATATGTTTATGAAATTACTTTCAGTCTAAAGGATTTCACAAATCACGAAATTGCAATGTCAAAACTAAACAATTTTCTCAATAGGCTCAGCGGCAGTCTTCTGTACCTAGGTTCTAAACTCAAATGAGTCAAAGACGATCAGAATGCACTTTGGTGACCATATTTATATTTATTTCTGATCTCACAGGACTGTGGCTTCTTTTTGTGAACTAGGTAATTTTGAAAAAGTCCTTTTGTAGTACAAACATGTGTAATTCACTGCCATTCTAATCTTTACTTTTCTTGAGTTCATTCTTTGTTTTGAAAGTGAAGAATAAACTGACGGAAATAGAACTGGAAGCTATATATGTCCCTGTAGTTATTGCTCTTATTTATCCAAAATTAATCAATCCACCACAATCGATTTAGTAAACATTTCCATACACGTATTTTGGTATCAATGATTTCGGGACTATTTGTAAGCAACGACTTCAGCAAATATTTTTATTTTACCTTGCTTTCCCAGCACACTATTCACACTATATATTTGCAGAAAATAATGTTGTCACTGCCATAATTATTAGTACTCTAATTGGAGTTGATTTTTTCCCCCAATTGCAAGGAGACATTCTTTAATATATACGCTGTCACATTTTTTTGCACATTTTTTTGCCAATATTCCATTACCTCGATTGTGTTTGAGTTCATAGTTTGGATACGATAAGCATATATGTTTGTAAATTTGCATTCATAGAACATAGAAACGGACAGAACAGTACAGGCCCTTCGGCCCACGGTGTTGTTACGAAGATTAATCCTAACCAAAAATAAAATAACGTAACCTACTCAATTCACTGATACCATGTGCACGTCCATCAGTCGCTTAACTGTCTAATGAAGCTGCTTCCACCACTACCACTGGCAACACATTCTTTGTTCTCACAATTCTCTGCATAAAGAACCATGCCTGACGATTCCTCTATACCTTCCTGCTAATGCCTTAAAACAATGAGTCCACGTGGCGGTCAATTCTGGTCTGGCGCAAAGTTTCTGACTATCGACTCTAGTCATGCCTGTTATTACCTTGTACATCTCGATCAGGTTACCTCTCTTCCTCCTTCTCTCCAGAAAGGAAAGTCCGAGCTCAGTCAACCTCAGCTCGTAAGAAAAGCCATCCAGTCCAGGTAGTATCCTGGTACACCTCCTTTGCACCCACTCCAAATCCTCTGCATCTTTCGTATAAATAGGGTAACCAGAACTGGACACAACATTCCAAGTGTGGTCTCATCAGAGATTTGTAGACCTGCAGCCAGACCTCGCGGCTCTTAACCTCAATACCCCTGTTAAATAAGGCCAAAACACCATATGCGTTCTTAACAATCCTATCCACTTGGGTGGCAACTTTGAGGAATCTATGTACTTGAACACCAAGATGCCAACGTTCCTCCATACTGCCAAGAATCCTGTCTTTAATCCTATATTCAGCAATCAAGCTCGATCTTCCAAAGTGCAACACTTCGCATTTATCCAGGTTGAACTCTATTTGCCAATTCTCAGTCCAGCTCTGCATCCTGTCTATGTTGCCCTGCAGCCTGCACTAACCCTCGATGTTATCAACCGCACCTCCAACCTTTGTGTCATCGACAAATTTGTTAAACCACCCCTCAACCTCATCAACCAAGTCATTAGTAAAAGTACGAAATGCAGAGCCCCAAGACCACAGTCCTGCAGAAGACAACTAAACACGATTCTCAACGCAGAATGCTTTCCATATACAACCACTCTCTGCCTTCTGTCAGCTAACCAATTCTGAATCCAGAGAGCCAAATCAGCCTGTAACTCATACTTCCTGAGACTACCGTGTTAATCCTTATCAAATGCCTTGTTGTAGAATTGCATAAATCATACAATTATAGCTTCAAAGCTGAATCGCATTCGCATCCAACTCAACAGTGTGTCCCCGTTCATAAATTCTAACGTTCAACTGCGTCAGGGAGCATCAGTCTGCATTGTGGATTCCATACTTGTATTTCTTTTTATCTTCACAGCAGCATGAATTCTATTTATGAATTTTGAAACTTTGAAGAAAGTTCTTACATTGTATAAATATGTGAAATTGGTTGCCATTCAGAACTTAATTTTTCTGAATTTATCCTCTGTATTGCAAGTGAATTTAAGGGAATTGAATTGCAACCGTTTTATGTCTCTGCAATGACATATATACTTATTGGAAATAAACAAACGCATGTTAATAGATCTCGTTAATTTGTATCAAATTTCAGGTTTCAAATCTTTACTGATACATTTGTAAACAATATGCAGAGTAATTACTTCCTCCTTTTGCCTCACAAATCGATCACACTGATCATGGTGTTGTCGTGAACCACATCCTGTGCTGACAGTTCATTTTGTTTAAAAGAAAGCTTCATGTTCAATAAAAGAGTTTAAATTTTCTGAAAGTTGAGAACGTATTAGTGATTTATATTTGTTCAATTACCCTTCAGAATAGTTTCTATGTATGTGTTAGAATCACTCAGAGATGATTCTTTTCTTACTTTGTCCACGAAATCTGATGCTTTGATTGCTTTGAACGCGTTGTATTTATTTATAATTTCATCGTCCAGTACAAAAATGCACACATCTAACTCAATAAACACTCTTCGACCTGTTTGCATGCATAATATTCTGCTGCCTTTAAAATATGCATTTAGTCATACTCTGTCATACATTCGCATCCTTCAACTCTGCATTAAACTGAACACAACAGTGCATCTGCATTTTCTTTCAGAATTCTAAAATAATCCTGCATTCATTTTGTTCTTTGCTTCAGCTATCAAAGTCATGCATTCGTTCTGTCCTGGAAAGGATCACTAAACCCACAATGTTAATTCTGATGTCCCTCCACAGATGCTGTCAGACAGTCTGAGATTTTTCTAGCAATCTGTTTTTTAAAAATTTCATAGTAATGTCACTGACTTTGTGAACACCGACATATCTATCAAATCAATGTCTGTTATAAGCAGTTTCTCAGGTAGATTGGTAAACTTTTAGTGATGCAATCACTCAATAACTCCACCAGTTTCGGTTTCCATTTTTCTACTCTATTTCTCAATCTCTCCGCTTGCCTGAGGTGTAGTGAACTAACACCAGTCAATGCCTCAAGTGAAAGAATAGGAGTATGGTGATTTTACATTTATACGGAGAATGCTGGGAGCCTGTAACACGTTCAGGCATTTACTCATGATTCCAACACCTTTCAAAACTTCCTTCAATGTATTATCTCATGCCAATCAGCGTTTGTTATATTTGATTCTGTTCCACTAAATTGGCTAACCAAGATCTGCAGTCAAAAAAAAATGTCTCATTCAGCATCAACAAACGTGACATTCCTGTGTTGTTTTCAATTTTCTGAATTCCATTCAGCGGTTTCAACACCATATCGACAAACATTTAAGAAATGGGAATAAAAACTGATTGCCATGGAACCCAAAGTTAAGTAATATTTTAGTGAAATAAAATTTCATTACTTTCCTTCCTGTCGCTGAAGTATTTTTTTTTAATCTATCCTGTCACTTTACCCTTTATCCCCTGGAATTTATAGTTCATGACTTGAGGCTATGTCAGATCATAACAAAGCTTTACTCAGATTTGTATCGAATGTTTGAAATGAAGTAACCTCATTAACGGTTTGTTTTTGTCGCACTAGACAAGGAGAAATGAAATGTTATGTAGAACTGATCTTTGATTAACAGTCAGAGTCATAGTTATACAGCACAAAAACAGACCCTTTAGTCAGTCTCGTTTCAGTAGTTATAACAATCCCAGTTCCCTGCATTTGTTCCCTTTCCCTCTGAAAGTTTCCAATTCATGTACCTGACCAGATGCCTTTTAAATGTTTCAACTGGGCCTGCATCCAAACCTTCCTCTTTTTATGATTTGTTTGATCTATCACTGCTTTGTGAATGATAAAATAAGGAAAGAAGATAATTAATAATTCATAAAATGACATTTCTGACTGCCACTACTGAGGTAACGTAATTTCAGCACGTCTGCCTTTTTCTCTTTAGTCGTGGACAAGTACATACTTTCAGTCTTTAATGAACCATTGCTGCTCTTGAACTTGCTTTATCTGAGTATAAAAATAATTATCATTTTGATATTCCTGGCAGGTTTCCTTTCATAATCCATTTGAATGGCTATTATAAGCATGATTTGGAGATGCCAGTATTGGACTGGGGTGTACAAAGTTAAAAATCACACACCAGGTTATAGTCTAACAGGTTTAATTGGAAGCACACTAGCTTTTGGAGTGACGCTTCTTCAACAGGTGATGGTGAAGGGCTAGATCGTAACACAGAATTTATAGCAAAAATGTACAGTGCGATGTAACTGAAATTATACATTGAAAAATTGATTGTCTGTTAAGCCTTTCATCTGTTAGAATACAGTGATAGTTTTACTGTTTCACTTCTTTCATGTGAAAATCACAAAACCATTTTTTAAAAATTGCATTCTCGGGTTAGCTGTTAACAATGGTGATATCTAGACAATATGCTGAAGGTGTTGGCCCCCTGTGTTCTCTGTCTATGCCATGATGATTAGATTGATTTTAATCTAAAAAGTGAGATAATAGAGTTTTACATAAATTCATGCAGTTTTTGAGCTCAGAGTTCTACATGAATGCATACTTTTTGAGCAAAGTACAATGTATCTCTGCAAGTACAAATTCACCCCACAAAATATATGTGTGCATGTGGGTCTTTGTCTGTGTGTGTCTGTCTGTCTGGGGTGGGGGTTGTGTGTGTGAGAAAGTGAGTGTGTGTAGTGAGTGCAGAGTGTCTTAATTCTGTGATGGAGGCATGTGTGAGTGTGGGAATGTGTGAGTCTAGAAGGGTGTGTGTGGGTGTCTGTGCGCGTCTGTGTGCACCTGTGTTCGTGTGTATGTGAGAGTGTATATGTGTAGGAATATCTGTGTGTGTGTGTGTAGTGCAATGGTGATCACCTGCAATGTGACATGAACCCAAGGTCTCGGTTGAGGCCATTCCAATGGGTACCGAAATTAGTTGTCAGCCTCTACTAGGCCACTTTTCTCTGCTGCCTGTCCCGAAGTCCACCTTGGAGAATGGTCACCCGAATGTCCGAGGCTGAATGTCCTGGACCACTGAAGTGTTCCCCAACTGGGAGGAACCCTCCTGTCTGTTGATTATTGTGTGGTGCCCATTCATCCATTGTCATAGCCTTTGCGTGGTTTCCTCAATGTACCATGCCTCCAGTCATCCTTGCCTGCAACGTATAAGATAGACAACGTTGGCTGAGTCAGATGAGTACCTGACATGTACAAGGTGGGAGGTGTTTGACTTTGATTCATGTTTGAAACTACACATTGTCATTGTGGTCATATGTTTACACTTGACATGCAGATTTACACTGATTACACGTGAGTGTCATGCTATATGTATAGCCTTGTAGGACGTCGGCTAATATTTGTTGCCCGTCACGATTTGATATGTTGGTGAGCTTCCTTCTTAATCTACTGCAAACCTTCTGGTGTGATTATTCCGACAATGCACTTTAGGGAAGGAATTCCAGAATTGTGACCAAGTGACAGTAAAGGAACAGAGTCGATATATTTTGAATTCAGGATTGTGAATGGCTTGGAGGGAAGTTGCAGGTCGTGGGACTCCTATGTTCCTGCTGTCCTTCAGATGGAAGTGGTGGTGCGTTTAGAGAGAACTGTGTAAGGAATAAATTAAAAAGGGCTCAAACAGGTTATACTGGAACAAACAACGCCTTTTGGTAGAATGATCAATGACAAGAGGGAATAGATTTAAAGTAAGAAGAAGAACGTTTAGAAGGGAACTTAGTAAAAACGTTTCACTTAGACGTTGGTGGGAATCTGGAACTCACTGCTTGTCAGGGTGTTAGATTCAAACTTGTGATGCCAAATCATACAAGGCTATGGGCCAAGTGTTGGAAGATGACATTACACCACAAGACCAGAAGAAATAGCAATGGAAGTCAGCCACTTTCTCCTTCCTCATGATGGGCGTGTGCCTGACATTTCAGCTCTCCTTCTCCTCTGATGCTGCCTGGCCTGCTGTGCTTTTCCAGCAACACACTTTTCGACCCTTTGAAACATTCTAACATCCTCTGAATAGAATTGTAGATCATCTGCAATCATCATATCTACCTTCCGGCTCTTTTCCCGTAATCTTTGATTCCTGACTGATCAAGCATCTACCTATCTCAGCGTTCAATATATATATATAAGGACACTTCCCCTTCAGATCTCTTTGGCAAAGACTCACAACTTTCTCGTCTCAACCTTAAGGTGGTTTTCCAAGCAATGGGATCATGTTCATATGCACGAGCGTTCATTAGTGGAATGATCATAAATCGGGGACGCCCTGTGGGGGGAGAAAGCTGAAACAGTCTCGAGTTGGATCGTCAGCCATTATCATTGCAGAGCATAGCATCAGCCATTGCAGAGCAATTACAAAAGGCCAAATGGTCAAATCCTGTTACTATTTCTTTTATTTATATGTCGTTGAGAAACGCAGGGAATTTTGAAATGAGAGAATATTAATTTCAATACAATATGAGAGATGCAGTCAATGTAAAATGTAAACAAATGTCTGTGAGGACACTTTTAATACATTGATTAAAAATATTGTGCCTTTCCAGATTCTCCTCTCTGAAAGGCTATTCCAAGTGTGTTGTGCCCCATAAAGGACACAAAAATAAAGTTATTTCTCTCTGACAAGTATCATCATACATTTATACACTGGCTGATCTTTTCTTCAATTACTTAAGTTTTCCAGTTTTGTGGCATTTGTCAGTCTATTCACATTTATAAAGTGTTTGGGCAACTACTGTTGGTCTAATGGTATACAAATCTGATGTATAATTTATGGATAGTATGACGATGCTGTCACTTTCAACAGGTTACTTTGTCCTTGCTTTTTTAATAGAGGTTGCAAAGGCAGAGCTACCGAAATGTCCAGTTTAACAATGGCGAGGTCAGTTCTAACAGTTCAGGTTTTACTCTCGTTTGTTTTTATTTGTAGCAATCATAAGATGTGTGATACTCAGAAAGTTCCAAGCTTCAGTAAAGGATTCTTCTTAATTTCTCTGAAAATTCTCTCTAGATATTCTTCCATTATGACTGCAAGAATCTCTGTTTGAATTTATCTTTTGTTAAAGTTGAGTGGTTTGACCAGATACACACCTGGAACATCCACTGCACATCTGCTTTTAAATTAAGAGAACATTAGGATCTAGGCAATCTTTTTAAAATATCGTGAGGGGGTCTGGCCTGGTCTGTATCAATAATTGATTATTTAAAGGCATTGTAAGTAGGTATGCTGACTATTATTGTGCGTAAATGATCACAATCTACCTTCAATTTTATTCTCAGAGATAATGAAATGCTGAAAAAATGAATTGAACTTTACTTCATGTAGCAAACAAAACAACAGTCCTCAATTATGGAAGTTCAGACTGAAATTCACTATTATGTAGTTAAAGGTGTGACATTATTAATGGGCATTTACATCTCTACATCCACTACAATCATTGCTCTTCAGCAGTCATCAAGTCTGTAGCTTGCCATCTTGTCAGGAGTAGCTTCCCTATAATTTGTTGCATTCAGTCTTAGCTGCATGTTCAAACCACAGCCTGCACTATCATTAAGCCCTTTCCCTCAGCACATACGATCTGGAGGTAATCGTAATTTCCCATTTGTCAGGAAGCAGCAGATTATCAATCAGTTATTACTGCCTCCCTCCCAGGAAACGACTGGTTCAGAAACTTCACTTTCTGCTACCCAGGATGGTTAATTGGCGTATTGCTTTTAATTCTTTCAGAACAGTTTCTCCTTGTTCATTCAACCAGGAGACGTTATTCTGAATAGAGTTATTGTTGATTCTTTCAATCCCTGACCAGTTATTAAAGCTCAGACATTTGCAGTATCGGACTGTAGAGGGAATTGCACTTTGGTCATATATTCGAAAAGTATGTAAACTTTGATTAGTATGCCTCTTTTATACTGATTGGGTGCAATAAATTCATAAGATGAAATTACTGCATCAGTCTGTCCAGATATAGGATAGCGACATTCGGATTAGTCTCACTGTCAGGTGTTAGTGAGGCCAGAAACAGGAAGATAATAGAGGGGAATTTGGAGCTATATTGCTGGTGTATGATGGACAGCTTCAGATATCTGGGTCATTGGGATTTCTTCTAGGGATGGAGGGACCTATACCAGAAGGATGTGTTGAAGATAACCTGAACGGGCATCAATATCCGTTATGGAGGTCTGCTAGTGACAGACATGAGAATTAACAATAGTGCTGTGGGTGGGAACCAAACCATTGTATTAGTCTATGGACGGATGGATGAGAAGAGA
>NC_057755.1:10210014-10317067 GCF_004010195.1 Chiloscyllium plagiosum | reverse complement strand
CTTTAAACGTTTCTAATACCGCAACCAATCAATAAGGAATACTTGCTATTCACTCTAATACTTCAGTTTGGGTTTCAACATCAGTACCTTTGTGCAACTGTCTTATTTTGCAGCACATTATGCACATCATTTATTGTAAAGTATGGCTTTTGTAAAATTACAATCCAGATCTAGTCAACTCTTGGGGTCAGTAATATTCTTAAATCAAAATAAATTAATACAAGCCACATGATTAAATATACATTACATGTTATTTCTTCATATTCTGAATCTCCAAACCACAATAACAAAATATTTGAAATCCTACTCATTTTTACCTGTGATATTTTCTTATTATTCCTTACTAGTCTCAGCATGAACAAACTGGACGATTTGGGAGTGCAAAGTCTCCCTGGCATTCCGAAGGCAAAGCATTGCAAAATACACACGTTGTTGACAGTAATTCTGCATAAAATATAAAACAACGCATTTTAAAATCCATTTTAGTCATTATCAGCAAATATGATTTTCCATTTCTATTATTACTGGGCTTCTTGCTGAGATATTTGTGTAATCGATAGTCACATTTGAGGTGCCGGAAGACTGGAGGTTGGCTAACGTGGTGCCATTGTTTAAGAAGGGCGGTAAAGACAAGTCAGGGAACTATAGACTGGTAAGCCTTACCTCGGTGGTGGGCAAGTAGTTGGAGGGAATCCTGAGGGATAGGATGTACATGTATTTGGAAAGGCAAGGTCTGATTCAGGATCGTTAAAACGGTTTTGTGAATGGGAAATCATGTCTCACAAACTTGATTGAGATTTGAGGAAGTAACAAAGAGGATTAATGAGGGCAGAGTAGTAGATGTGGTCTATATGGACTTCAGTAAGGCGTTCTCCAATTTTCCCTATGGGAGACTGATTAGCAAGGTTATGTATCATGGGATACAGGGAGAACTAGCCATTTGGATACAGAACTGGCTCAAAGGTAGAAGACAGAGGGTGGTGGTGAAGCGTTGTTTTTCAGACGGGAGACCTGTGACCAGTGGAGTGCCAAAAGGATCGGTGCTGGGCCCTCTACCTTTTGTCATTTATATAAATGGTTTGGATGTGAGCATAAGAGTTACAGTTAGTAAGTTTTCAGATGACACCAATGTTGAAGGTGTAGTGTATAGCGAAGAAGGTTAGCTCAGATTATAACAAGATATTGATTCGATGGGCCAATGGACTGAGAAGTGGCAGATGAAGTTTAATTCAGATAAATGTGAGGTGCTGCATTTTGGGAAAGCCATCTTAAGCAGGACATATACACTTAACGGTAAGGTCCTAGGGAGTGTTGCTGAACATGGAGACATTGGAGTGCAGGTCCATAGCTCCTTGAAAGTGGAGTTACAGGTAGATAGGATAGTGAAGATGGTGTTTGGTATGTTTTCCTTTATTGCTCAGAGTATTGAGTCCAGGAGTTGGGAGGTCATGTTGCGACTGTACAGGACATTGGTTAGGCCACTGTTGGAATATTGCATGCAATTCTGGTCTCCTCCCTTTCGGAAAGATGCTGTGAAACGTGAAAGGGTTCAGAAAAGAATTACAAGGATGTTGCCAGGGTTGAAGGATTTGAGCTACAGGGAGAGGTTGAATATGCTAGTGTTATTTTCCCTCTACCGTCGGAGTCTGACGGGTGCTTTTATAGAGTTTTACAAAATTATGAGTGGCATGGATAGGATAAATATACAAAGTCTTTTTCCTGTGGGTGAATGAGTCTAGATCTAGAGGATATTGGTTTAGGGTGAGAGGGGAAAGATATAAAAGAGACCCAAGGGGCAACTTTTTCATGCAGAGTGTGGTATGTGTATGTAATGAGCTGCCAGACGAAGTGGTGGAGTCTGGTATAATTGCATCATTTAAGAGACATTTGGATGGTTTTATGAATAAGGTAATTACAATGACTTCAGATGCTGGAAACCCGAGTTTAGATTAGAGTGATGCTAGAAAAGCACAGCAGTTCTGGCAACATCCGAGGAGCAGTAAAATCGACATTTTAGGCAAAAGCCCTTCATCAGGAATACTGATTCCTGATGATGTATTCCTGATGAAGGGCTTTTGCCCGAAACATCAATTTTACTGCTCCTCGGATGCTGCCTGAATTGCTGTGCTTTTCCAGCACCACTCTAATCTTAACTCCGGGTATGTGAATATGAAGGGATTGGAGGGATATGGGCCGGGTGGTGGCAGGAGGGACTACATTGTGTTGGGATACCTGGTCGGCACGGACGGGTTGAACAGAAGGGTCAGTTTCCATAGTGTACATCTCTGTGACTCTATTATTCTTGTGAAAATTTAGACATAAAGATGACACGTAAAACAATTGTTACAGTTCACTTGGACTTTTAGTGCAATTGTTTTTCTGTTGGCATTTGTTTTCACCTTTGCCTTTTTGTATGTGTCTATTGTTCCTGTAAATAAAGTATATGCTTTTATTTCAAACAATGCAGTTTAAAAAGCAACAATCTCACAGACGGCTGTGTGGAAATCCTAATCTCTGCTCTCCGTGAAAATACTGTGTTGTTAAAACTGGACATCAGCAATGATGATCAAAATGATGACAATGCCAACAGGCTGACAGATAAATCAATTAATGAACTGTCCCAGTTCATTCAGAATAGCACACAAATGAAAGAAATCAGGTGAGTTTTGTTTAAGTGTTCTTTGAAAAGAAAATGTACTTGTTACATAACATAGTTGCATCGATTTGCACAATAAGCATAGGTGAATGGAATTTTAGGAAATGTACCAATTCTGACAGTAACTGAAGTATACCAGGTATTTCAGAGGCCTAGCATGAAGGCTGAGAAAATTTTCTCAAACATCTCTGTCAACTCAAACAGTTTTGCACTGAGGCACAGAGCATATTGGTTTACTTTCTTTTTGCTCATTCACTAGCACATGATCAGTCCCTTGAAACTCACTCCCAAATAGCTGTCATGGTAGATAGGACAGGTCCGATTGAGATGTCTGGTCGTTGCAGATGAGGTGAAATGATGAGTCTGTTTCTGTGTTGTATGACTGGATAAGTCCAAATTATAATTAGGAACTGTAGCGCAAACAGCCAAGTTTCTGGTATTGAGACTGGCTCTAATGCAACGAGAGGTACGTCGGCTTCCAAGAGATCAATTGTGTTAGTGGACTCTCTAGTCCGAGATACAGACAGACGTTTCTGTGGCCAGCAACGAAAAAGCAGAATGGTGTGTGGTTTCCCTGGTGCCAGGAGAAAGGATGTCTCAGAGAGGGTGCAGAATGTTCTCAAGGGGGTGAGAGGCCAGCAAGAGGTCATTGTCCACATTGGAACCAGCGATACAGAAAGGGAAAAGGTTGAGCTTCTGAAGGGAGAATACAGAGAGTTATGCAGAAATTTAAAAAGGAGGTCCTCAAGGGTAGTAATATCTTGATTACTCCCAGTGCTAAGAGCTATGGAGGTCCGGAATAGGATGATAGAGCAGATGAATGCATGGCTGTGGAGGATTGAAACTCGTAAGGTTGGGGTGGGGAGGGGCGGTGGTTGACGCCCAGGGAGATGGTGAGGAAAGAGATCAATCTGAGACTGGTACAGTTGAGAACAGAAGTGAGTCAAACAATCAGGGCAGGCAGGGACAAGGTAGTACTCATAAAATAAACTGCACTGATTTCAATGTAAGGGGCCGAACAAGGAATGCAGATGAACTCAGGACATGGTTAAGAAAATGGGACTGGGATATCATCGCAATTACTGAAACATGGTTCAGGGATGGGCAGGACTGGCAGCTTAATGTTCCAGGATATAAGTTCTACAGAAAGAACAGAGAGGGAAGGAAGAGAGGAGGGTGTGGGGTGGCATTTTTGATAAGGGATAGAATTACAGTTGTGCTGAGCGAGGTTTTTCCCGGAAATATATCCAGGGAAATTATTTGGGTGGAACTGAGAAATAAAAAAAGGGTGATCACCTTCTTGAGATTGCATTACAGACCCCATAATTCTCAGAGAGAAATTGAGAAACAAACTTGTACGGTGATCTCAGCTATCCGTACGAATAATTGGGCAGTTATGGTAGGGGATTTTAACTTCCCAAACATTGACTGGGACTGCCATAGTGTTAAAGGTTTAGATGGAGAGGAATTTCTTCAGTGCGTACAAGACAATTTTCTGATTCAGTATGTGGATATACCTTCGAGAGAAGGTGCAAACCATGAACTGATGTCGAGAAATAAGGCAGGGCAGGTGAGTGAGTTGCCAGTGGGGGACCACTTTGGGTCCAGCGACTATAATTCTATTTGTTTCAAAATAGTGATTGAAAAGGATAGAGCAGAACTTTCAAAAGCTGATTGGTGGCGGATATTTGCAGGGAAAGCGATGGCTAAAAATGGGAAGCCTTCAAAAAGGAGATAACAAGAATCCAGAGGAAGTAGATTCCTGTCAAGGTGAAAGGGAAGGCTGGTAGGTACAGGGAATACTGGATGACTGAAGAAATTGAGGATTTGGTTAAGAAAGAGAAGGAAGGATAGGGCAGGTATAGACAGGATAGATCGAGTGAATCCTTAGAAGGGCATAAAGGAAGTCGTAATATACAAATATATTAAGGACAAAAGGGTAACTAGGGAGAGAATATGGCCCATCAAAGATCAAGTCAGGCTTTTCCAGCAACACATTTTTCAGCTCTAATCTCCAGCATCTGCAGTCCTCACTTCCTCCCATCAAAGATGAGCAAGACGCCCTTTGTGTGGAGCCGCAAAAATGGGGGAGATACTAAATGAATATGTTGCATCAATAGTTACTGTGGAAAAGGATATGGAAAATATAGACTGTAGGGAAATAGATGGTGACATCTTGCAATATGTCCAGATTACCGTGAAGAAAGTGCTGTCTGTCTTGAAATGGTTAAAGGTGGATAAATCCCCAGGACCTGAACAGGTGTACCCTCGAACTCTGTGGGAAACTAGAGAAGTGATTCCTGGGCCTCTTGCTGAGATACTTGTGTCATCGATAGTCACAGGTGAGGTGCCAGAAGACTGGAGGTTGGCAAAAGTTTTGCCACTGTTTAAGAAGGGTGGTAAAGACAAACCAGCGAACTATAGTCCAGTGAGCCTGCCTTCAGTGTGGGCAAGTTGTTGGAGGAAATCCTGAGGGATAGGATGGATATATATTTGGAAAGGCAAGGACTGATTAGGGATAATCAACATGGCTTTGTGCGTGGGAAATCATGTGTCAAAAATGTGATTGAGTTTTTTGAAGAAGTAACAAAGAAGATTCATGAGGGCAGAACAATAGATGTGATCTATATGGACTTCAGTAAGGCGTTCGAAAAGATTCCCCATGCGAGATTGATTAGCAAGGTTAGATCTCATGGAATACAGGGAGAACTAGCCATTTGTATACAGAACTGGCTCAAAGATAGAACAATGAGGGTGGTGTTGGAGGGGTGCTTTTCAGACTGGAGCCCTGTGACTAGTGAAGTGCCATAAGGATCGTTGCTGGATCCTCTATGTTTTTTCATTTACATAAATGATTTGGATGCGAGCATAAGAGGTACAGTTAGTAAGCTTGCAGATGACACCAAAATTGGAGGTGTAGAAGAGAGCGAAGAGGGTCACCTCAGATTACAACAGGATCTGGTCTAGATGGGCCAATGGGCTGAGAAGTGGCAGATGGAGTTTAATTCAGATAAATGTGAGGTGCTGTATTTTGGGAAAGCAAAGACTTATACACTTAATGATAAGGTCCTAGGGAGTGTTGCTGAACAAAGAGACCTTGGAGTGCAGGTTCATAGCTCCTTGAGAGTGGAGTTGCAGGTACATAGGATAGTGAAGAAGGCATTTGGAATGCTTTCCTTTATTGGTCAGAGTATTGAGTACAGTAGTTGGGAGGTCACGTTGCAGCTGTACATGACATTGGTTATCGATTGTTGTAATATTGCGTCCAATTCTGGTGCAATTTCCTGTCGGAAAGATGTTGTGAAACTAAAACGTGTTCAGAAAAGATTTACAAGGATGTTGCCAGGGTTGGAGGATTTGAGCTATAGGGAGAGGCTGAACAGGCTGGGGCTGTTTCCCCTGGTGTGTTGGTGGCTGAGGTGTGACCTTATAAAGTTTTACTAAATTATGAGGGGCATGGATAGGATAAATAGGCAAAGTCTTTTCTGTGGGATGGGGGAGTCCAGAACTAGAGGGCATAGGTTTAGCATGAGTGGGGAAGGATACAAAAGAGACCTAAAGGGCAACTATTTCACGCAGAGGGTGGTACATGTAAGGAATGAGCTGCCAGAGGAAGTGGTGGAGGTTGGTACAATTACAACATTTAAGAGGAATCTGGATTGGTATATGATTAGGAAGGGTTTGGAGGGATATGGACCGGGCGCTGGCAAGTGGGACGAGATTGGGTTGGGATATGTGGTCGGCATGGACGGATTGGACTGAAGGGTCAGTTTCCATGCTGTGCATCTCTATGAATCTATTAGTCTAACAGCTATATACTCAGCCATGATGTCTCTATCTCTCTCATCGATAAATACGTTCTTTAAAAGCATAGAAAAATAACCAAAAAATAATATCATTACCTATAATCGATCTCAGAAGCTGCTCCTTATCAGTAATTATTGCGATTTATCTTTCAGGTTGATGAACAATCAATTCTCTGAGGAAGGACTGCAAAGATTGAAGTCGATTCCAGTATCAAATGATTTAACTGTAATAAAAGAATGAAGGAGGCTGAATGAATTATTTTCTATGATTTGATTCGCGTTGTGCAGGATGCTTATTACAATCAATCCTTTCATGAAACTTTATTTCTGGATTTGTACAATAGACTGGAATAGCCTGTGTGAAAAAGCAAAAGATATGAAACTAACTCTCTCACCAACTCCTCCCTCACTTGCAGGAACCCAAAGAGCCCTGAGAGCGAATCATTAATATTTTTTGCTCTTTTTGTAAATGTTTTTAGACTTTGCACACAGTTCGTTAATACACCTCTTGGAAATTTTGGGGCATAATATTATTATGCACCAGTCCAGACCACCATTCAAAAAGATAGACAAGACCCAAACCTTTCTGGTTGTTTTAATTAGGTATAAGTTGACATTCCGGGAGTGATGTAGCTGGCCCAATCACTCAGTTTTAAACAAAAATACTGTATTTACACATGATCAAAAGAAAACCAAAGTTAGAGTAACATAAATATTTGAAAACTCCATTGACTCTATCAGAACCTAATGATGCAGTTCCAAATACCTGCAAAATCCCATTAACACACCTTGGCAAGCACATCAATTGAAATGAAGGTTCTTCTGGGAGAAATATCAGAGAGAGAGGATCAATACGGACCTGTTTCCTTGCATCTAGCACCTTCTCCGGGTTCCCAACTAAGACTTGACCAGCAGCTGCAAACAGCTGCAAATCAAACCATCCTGTAAATAGCAAACGAAACCAAACCCTGAACTGTGAGAATTGGGCACTTCCCTTTGATTGTACAAGTATTAAAAATAAACACTTAAAGCTTAATCAATAAAATATCTCAGACATATAAGAGCCACAGCTTTTATTCTCACCCCCGGAAAAAAAAAAACAAGACAGAATAAATGTGTTAATGGAGCAGCGTCATCACATGTTCCCCTCTCTCCATCATGCCTTATAAAAGTGAACCATAAATATCCAAAGATGGCTTCATTTTAAAACCCCTTAACCTTAAATTGTTAGTAAACTATAACACATATATATTGACCAGAGTATAATCATGCACACGTAGACTACTACATTGTCTTTCAGTCCATCTACTCCTGCCACGGAACACTTCTGTTTCTCATTCAAGTCTCGACAATGCATGGTCAGCACATTTTCTCACCCTTCCACGTGCAATTTTTTTCAAATCGAATGGCTTTAACAACAAGCTCCAAAAAAATCATCTGGCATTTTTGTCCTTAAATTTCTCTACTCACTTCAATAGGTTATGATCAGTGTATAATTGTCTCAGATACATTACTGGTAACATAAATATTGGAATTTTGTAACGTCAACTGTCAAATATTTCTGCTTATGCATGTTCAATTTCGTATTGAAATGCTTGATTGGTCTTTCTATCTTCTCAGAGTCCTCTTAAAACAGCAAAGTACCAATACCCACATCACTAACATCGATAGCCACCTCCAATTGACTTTACATAATTAGGTGTGGCTAATACTCGGGTAGTGGTTAACACAGCTTCCAGTCTGTCAGGTGCCTTCTGACTGTCCACTGCCCACTGAGACTTCTTGTTGTCCTTTGGCAATACAGTGAGTTGAACAGCCACACTGCGAAAATTTTGTACAAATTTCTGATAAAATTCACTCAATCCCAGGAATCATAGAACTTCTGTTTTTTTGTTGTTGATGGTATGGGAAATTCACCATTGATCTTTGTTTTTGCATTCCATGAGGCTATTTGTCAATATCCAATAGCATCGTCCAGGAAGGTGAATTGGGCTTTGGCAAAATCACTCTTAGCGAAGTTTATTACCAAACCTGTGTCTCAAAGTCAATCGAACAAGTCTGATAAATATTGCAAATGTTGATTCCATGTGCGACCAAAAATCACCAGGTCATCAATATGTACTATACAATTGGGTAATCTGGAAATGCCCTTATTGCTTAGTCTTTGAAATGTAGCTGATGCGTTTTTCTTACCAAATAACATGACTGATACAGTCCATTCAGCGTTAGGAAAGCTGAAACTGGCTTCGACTTTCGGACAAAATTACCTGCCAGTATCCTCTGAGCAAGTCCAACTTAGAGATATAAGTTGCTTATCTCACGTTTTCAACACTGTCTTTCAAACACGGAATCAGATAAGCATCAGTCTTTGTTGATGTTGTGATAGTCCACATAAATTCGTTTGGTGCAATTTGATTTTGGAACCATTACATTAGATGAGCTCAACTCACTTTAAATCATTTTGATTATGTCGTGTTTTAGCACGTGTTCAATTTGAGCCAACCTTAGAGAGTTATGCCTATAAAGACGTTGCTGAATCAGAGCAGACATCCAATGGCTACATTTTTCCAATATTTCAAAATACCTCCCAATGTAATAGAAGTAACTCTTTCAGGTCAATTTGATTTTCCTCTGGTAGGTAACTCGATAATTTATCTCAATTTTTGACAACTTCCTCATTGTCCAATTTAATTTTACGAATGTCCAATTCAGAATTCACTCTGTGTTGTAATCAGTAACACAATCTTCTTTTGCTTATCTTCCCTGCCAACATATCTTTTCAACACATTCATATGGCACACTCGGTGAGATTCCTTTCTGTCCAGAGTCCTTATCAAAATAGTTCACCTCACTCAATTACCTTTGGACTTGACTGGGTCCAGTAAACCTTGCTTTTAAAGGTTCACCCAACACTGCAAGTAACACTCACCCCCTGATCTCCGAAAGCAAAAATGTGAGTTATTTATTTGTCTATTTCCTGATTCATTGTACTTTTTGACACATTTGAATGCTGTCTAACCAACTTATTCACTCTTTATACCAGTTCCCTAAAATTTGACACATTGTCCAAATCTCTGATTTCTGACTTACCAACTTCTCCTGAATCACGGTAAACAATCCTCACTTCATGCTCAAAATCTAATTCAAATGGACTGAATTTGGTTAATTCATTTGATGCAACTTTGATGACACAAATTACAAACAGATTTGTCTTTTATCCCAGTCATCTGGATTGTCTTGCTTATAGGTTCTCAACATGGTCTGTAATGTCTAAGGCCACGATTCCAGTGCTCAGTGCAAGTCTGGATGGTATGCAGTACATTTGAATTGTTTTATTTGTAAGCTGTCCATAAGTTCCTTGAATAATTGTTTCCTTGGTGTGAACTTTGGCCCTTGATCTGGTTGTATCTCTGTAAGTTGTCCATATCTCATGAAAAAAATTGAATAATTCCACTACAATCCTTTTAGCTGTGATAATGCAGAATTGAATGGCTTCTGGAAATCGAGTGAGCGCATTAATTATTGTTAACAAGCACTGATTTTCCTACTTTTTGCTTTAAGAACGATTCCTACGTTATCAATTAAGATTATTAAATGCAGAAATAAAGGTGCGGGTTTTATTACTGCCTGTGGTTTCCAATTACCTGGCATTTATTACACGTGTAGCATCCTTGTACAGTCCAGACCAAAAAACACGTTTTTGTATTTTAGCTTGAATTTTACTTCCCAATAAACGACCTCCTACTGGTTGTTCGTGTACTACCTGCAACGCTTTCTTTCTATAACCCACTGCAATATGACTTAATAAACTTCTGCCGACATCTCATCTGACTGAATATATGACAGCCCCCATTTCCTCATTTTTAAGATGGTGGCATTCGGGAATACATGGAGATTATTCTGCAGTGTCTGCTTTTTGATGCAATTGCTTTAGTTTCTAATCTTTCTGTTGTAGTCAAAATATCTGCTTTGCTCTTGTGTTTTTTCTCAACCATTTGATCAAACAGGGTCTCTGATAATTCCACATCAGCTGTCTTATCTCTACACTTTGATGTCTTCTGTGACTTTGTAATCTTGTTAACATGCAGTCAGGAAAATTCCCAGGATATGCTTCCTGCAATAGTTCAGTTACTTGAGTTTCCACTAGCTGTTCAAAGACAGTAGGCATCACTCCTACCAGTTATATTGTGAGCAAGGACAAATTGCAGCCCTAGAGCTGAGAGTTTGTCCAGTACTCCTGCCACGATATCACTACTCTTCACTGAACACGCTAACCTTACTCTATATAATTAAGCACTTCTTGTCTACTCGCACTTTTTCTGGCATTTGCCCTCCACTTTTCTTTCCATTACCACTCCAACAAAGTTCACTGGCTTTGCCTCTTTTCCTACATCTGACTTTGCGTTGTTTTTTTTCTATCACACCAACCCTGTGATTTCACATTGACTACTTTAATGCAGTGAAAACTCTGCAACGTTTTAACTTCTGTTTCCCTTTCAAAGGTTTCTTTTTTACCCTGTGGTAACGTATCCTTCTGATCTTCACCGAGATCTATCTTTTCTCTTCTACGTGAGGATTTCTCGTTTTCCCTAACTTCTATCCCTCACGGACCGAATTTTATTTTGCAAACCAAATGTTTGATTGATGAACCAATTCATAATCAGCAGGGTTTCTGCTGCTAATCGTGCCATTTTAAATTCTCCAAAGTAAGTATCTATCTGAGTTTTCTCTATTTTTAATGCTCTTATCCAGCTATCAAAGTTATTTTGTTTGATCCGTTCAAACTCAATGAAGATTTGACTCGGGTTCCTCTTTAGATTCCTGAATTGTTGTCTGTCGGTTTCTGGCACAAGCTCATATTCACTTAAGATGGCTTTCTTTACCTCCTCATATGCCGAAGATACCTCCTGTGATAATGATGTGAATATCCCATGAGCTCCACATACAAGTTCTATTTGGATCAACGAAACTCACATGGTCACTGGCCACTTCCTTTGTTTAACTACCTTTGCAAATGGGATGAAAAAGGCTTCCAAATTCTTCTCATCAAATTTAGGCAACGCTGAATATATTTAAACAGATCCTCACGAGGCCTTTGGCTACAATGGGTTTGCTCATCCTCACACTCTTCCTCACTAAATTTACCTTTAGCTTCCATTCCCATTCTTTTAAGTTGAGTTTTCTGTCTAAGTGCCAGTTTCTAGAGGCCAAACATTCTCTCTTTCTATCTTTTCTCCCTCTCCTTTTCTTTTTGTTCTCTGGGGCCTTTGATTCTTTTGTCTTTCCTCTGCTCGTAGTTCAAATGGATTCATTTCTCTTCTCCTTCATTTAACTCTAACGCAAGCTGATTCATTTTGGATTACGTTTTGGCCATCTCGAGAAATACTGAGGGTGTCTTCAACGAATGTAAATGCTGAGGCATTGCTGTAAATATCTCTCTTTCCCTCATTGAAGGAGGCAGCTCCAACTCCAGTTTGTCTGCTAATTCCAGCAGCTTTTCCTTGCTTACCTTTTGTAAAGACCCAAATTCACTTCTTCCAATCCCAGAACACTCTGAGTTAATAAAAGTTCCATTACTACACCAAACACTATTTAAACCAAACCGAATCCAGCACAGGGAACTAAAGACACCAACACCTACCACTCGCTGCCTTTGAGTCCAGCAACCCTAAACCTAATTTAGAACTGTAGAACGAATCCTGCAATGAGCTGACAATCTGTTATGGACAGACCAGAACCCCTCAAAACATTTCAAGAAGGTCGCCCAGACCCTGACTTGTCTACTTGTTTTAAACAGGTATTCATTGGATATTCCAGGAATGATGCAGCTGGCCCAATCACTAATTTTTAAGCAAACAGAATTTATTTACACACTAACAAGAGAAAAACAAAGACAGAATAACATGAATATTTGAGAACCAAATCGACTCTCTCACAACCTAAAAGTGCTGTTGCAAATACCTGCAACACCCCTTAAACACCCCTTGGCAAACGGCAAAATTCAAATAGAGGTTCTTACAGGATAGATGTTAGAGAACGAGAGAGAAAATCAGCATGGACCTGCTAATTCAGGTACCTAGCAGCCTCTCTGTGTTCCCAGTTAAGACTTAACTAACAGCTGCAAAACACAACAGCTTGCTAAAATCTAGCCAAAGCCTGATGTTGGAGAACTAGCCAGTCCCCTTGCATAGTACAAGTGTTTTAAGAAAAACACTTAAAATCTTATTCATGTAGATAACCCCAGGCATATCGAAACCTCTGCCTTTTTGAGCCCTCTGAAAAAGACTGAGGGCAGAATAACTTTCTTAAAGGAGCAGCATTGTCACAATATAATGTCTGCATGGTGAATGACAAGCTTATTCAGAAAGCATGGCATTAACATTCGAATCATGTCATGTTTTCATTCTACATCCCACAATCATTCTGATTTGTCTGCTTTCAGCCTTCCAAGCTCAACTACACTTCATGATTTTATTCAGCGCTTTGTAATTTGCTGGAATGATATTGGATAAAAAAATTCATCCTGTGGCAACTCCTCCTACGAGGGCAGCTGGTCCTGATAAATCATCCACAGTACGACAGAGTCACTGGGAGCTCTTATGTGGCAGTGGTAGTGTCCCTATGACTGAACCAGGAGGTCAGTGTTCAAGATCCATCTGCTCTAGAACTGTGTAATAATATCGCTGAACAGCTTGTTTCAAAAAATCGTGCATATATGTGACAAAGGGTATCGGTACTGGATGGCAGCACAATGTTCTGAAGAACTAAAGTGTGATCTGGCTGTGACAATTTAATTCTAATTAAATTAAATCTATTACTCCAATTTTGTTTCAAGGACAAGAATTTTAAAGTAAGTTCCAACTCCAGAAATGAATTGGATGTATTTCCAGGTAGAAGGGCGAACTGGATGGTATTTTCAAAGGTCAGCATTTGCCGGGTTGTTTTGTTTGATTCGAATAATTATGCCTCATCTGTATTTTGTAATAATATTTTATTGATCACTTCACTTTGCAATTACTTACCACAAAGCAGCATGATGTGTGAAACGAAAGCATGAGGGCAATTTCTGCTGCTTTCTTAGAAGCATCAACATTACAGTGTAGTTTCCCAGAACCTAAGGCATGTCTAAGAGATGTGAAAGGCATCGACTTAAAAAACGAACAACAATAAACAAAAGTACTGACAGAACGACACGTCACTTGCTTGCTTTCATACTCGATGCCACTATTTATAAACCCAAGGAGGACCGAAGGAACACCCTCAACCCTTGTGATAGTCGGCTTGGGATCCACGTGTTTGGGATAACTTTGTGCCGCAGGAACACAGTCAGCTCCAGTGCAAGTGATTAATGAGACAGTCCATGGATAACCACGCAAAGCTTAAGTGTAAATTTATGGCAAGTATTATATCAAGAAAGCACTGGGATGCCTCACATACATGTAGCAATACGGGCTCTATCAGAATACCTTTGTTCATTCATGTGTTACCAACCATTACCAAAGAATCACACCCAGATATCTATAGCAGGGCACTAGAAACAGACCAGCACGGTTTTATCTGGTGTCATATCAAGGCACCAGCATAAATAAGGTGGTAATATTACTACGATCTCATGGTAATGCATCACATTCCTCATATCTGAGAAGTGCAGTCACATCTGATAGCATAGGATATCATGAGCACTAGACAATGGTTACGTTCATTATTTGTATAGCTCTAGCACAATGGGATGAGCATGGTCAGATGTGATTTATAGCAGCAGTGGGACAATACCTACGTGCTTAGATCTGATGTGAGTTTGAATGCCACATGTTCTGGAGAGTTATGCTGACCCCTATTGTAAGTGTAAGTTATTGAGAAGCGGACATGGTCAGCTCAAGTCTAAGTGAAGCATATAATTAATCAGAGTACATCACTCATTATTTGTATTGTAGTATCGGGTTATTCACAGATTTGGTCGGATTTACTTCACTGCCTGGTCTGAAACTATCACCTCACTTGGAATGTAGGGTCTCCAGGTTGTAATGATAAGCCGCTGTGTAGCTGCTGTTAGCTGTCCTTTAAGAACAGGTTTAGCAGCAGCACGGGGACTGTAATTTGCTGAATAAACTCTGTCTTCCACAGCCGGGTGTATCAACCATAACAACCTACCTAAATTCATGTGTTGCATAATCGTAGTTATCACCAGGTGTAACTTTAATTGATTGACTTGTAGGATTGAAGAATCTATAAAAACAGGTTTCTTCATCAACCAGAGTATTAGAGCTAAAATAGAATTAACTTCTTCTTAAAAAAATGGGACAGCCAGTTATTCTGTTGATTAAAAAAAACAATTTATTGCCTGATTCTCACTGCCTTTGGTGTTCCTGGTGAACATTTTGAACTCATGCATCTGCTAAATGTCAATTGATAGATTTTTTTAAACAGATATTTGAGCAATTGTGCTTTTCTTTCTTTGTTTCTCCAGCAAACCTGATGATAATTGGGATTCTTTTCAAAGGAAACTGTGGCTTTTCCAAGTGTGTCTCTGTCTACATGGTGGCCATGGCAACAGCAGATCTATTTGGTGATGTTTATGAATGTGATGTTACATCACATTTTCAGCTTTACTTCTACCATTTTCATTATTAGCCCCCACTCCTCTGTGCAAGCTAAACACCATCACCATCGATTTGTCCATTTTGTTCACTATCAGCTTCACATTTGACAGGATTAAAATTATCAACTGTGAAACGTTTAGAACAAGCCATTCCACCCAGAAAACTGCAGTCACCTTTACAACAACATTAACTTTCATGATCGAGTTAAAGAACATTCTATTTCTCTTTGCATTTTAGTTTTGGCAAATCATCGACAAGGTGCACTGGGGTTGCAGTGCAAGTGAAGACGTATTTACCTCACCACCAGGGGCAGCCTACGCCTGAGGTGTTTGAATGATCAGTAAAATCTCTGTCGGGAGTGAAAAGATCCTTTGAGGCCTTTAACGGAGGTGAGGGGGAGGTGTGGGCGCAGGTTTTCACATCTTGCGGCGGCCAGGGAAGGTGTAGATGGTCCATGGGAACTTGAGGTCAGGGTGGAAGGTGTTCGTGATGTTGATGAACTTTTCAACCTCCCCGCTGGAGCAGGAGGTAGCATCGTTATATAATCGATGTAGCAGAGGAAAAGATGGGCAATAGTGACAGTGTAATTGCGGAAGATGGGATGTTCCATGCATCAGTTGAAGAGGCAGGCATAGCAGGGTTCCATGCGGGTGCCCATGGCTAGCCTGTGGTATGAAGGAAGTGGGAAGGTTCGAAGGTGAAGTTTTGATGGTGAGGATCAGTTCAGCCAATAGAACGAGTCTGTCTGTGGAGGGATACAGCGGGAAAGGAAGAAGCAGATGGCTTGGAGACCTTCATTATGGCAGATGGATGTGTACTGGGACTGCATGTCAATGGTGAAGATGATGCGTGGGGTGCCGGGAAACAGAATTCAAGGATGTGGAGTGCATGAGTGGTGTCTTGAAGATATGTACTGAGTTCCTGGACATAGGGGGACAGGATGGTGTCAAGCTACGAGGAAATATGTTTGGTTAAGCAGGCAGAGATGGTCTGTGGACCACAGAAATAAGGTTTGTGAAGTTTGGGTAGGACGTAGAACTGTGTGGTGCGAGTTTCCCGGACAATGAGATTGAAAGCTGTGGATGTGAGATCTCCTGAGGTAATGGTTGTGGATAGTGGGAAATGGTGGATTGGTTGTGGATAGTGGGAAATGGTGGATTGGTGATGGGAGGTGAGTTTATAGTCAAGAGGGTAGTGGCAGGAAGTGTCCGTGAGTGGGCCTTTGATTTCAGCGGTGTACAGTTTGGGGAGGTTACAATGGAGGGAGCGGAAGGCTGTGTGTTGCGAGGGTGCAGAGTTGGATTGGATGAGAGGAGTGGAAAGATTGAGGTGGTCAATGTCATGGTGGCAGTTGGAAATGAAAAGATTGAAGGTGGTTAACAGACCAGCACGAGGTGGCAAAGTGGAAGGAGTGTGTTGGAGGCTGGAGAAGGGGTCAGTGGAAGGTGGGCGGTAGTGCAGATGAAAACCATAAGAATGGAGGCAGGTGAAAAAATTAATGTTGCAACACGTAGAATTTCGTGACCTAGGAGCATAGTGGAATGAAGGTGAGACTTTTACTGAGGACTGATCGCTCATCCTCCGTGAGGGAGAGATCTGGGGGGATGGTTAAAACACGGCAGGCTGAGAGCTAGGAGCTGGTGTACAGTTGAAGTTGGGAGAGGAGACTTTTTCTGGATTAGGTGTAGTTGTGATATCGTGGGTGACGTCACAAAAAGAAGTGACACACACGATGGGGATCATTGTGTGGAAGCGATGCATTCAGTTGCATTTGTGGGGATGGAAGTGAAGTTCTGTGTGATGTTCGCGATGTCATGGGTTCAACTCCCCCTGCTACTCCACCAACGACTTGCAAATCCTGGGCCACCTCCACTGCCAAATCCTCGCCAGCCGATGCCGGGAGGAACAACACCTCATCTTCCACCATGGGACACTCCAATCATATGGCAGCAATGTTAATTTTACCAGTTTCTTCATCTCCCCTCCTTCACCTCATCCCAGATCTAACACTCCAAATTGGCCCTAGCTCCTTGAACTGTCCATCTTCCTTCCCACCTATCCACTCCACACTCCACTCCAACCTATCACCATCAGTCCGACCTGCATCTACCTATCACCTTCCAAGCTACCTTCCACTCAGACCAACATCCCTCCTATTTATCTTTCTGCACTCCATAATTTTCTGATGAAGGGGTTATGTCCGAAACATCTTCTCTCTATTCCTCACCTGCTGTGCTTTTCCAGCAACACACTTTTCGATTCTCATCGCTTGCATCTGCAATCCTCACTTTCTTCCAGGTGATTTGCCCCAGTTGCTTCCATTTGTATGTTCCTTTGGATTTCAGTTTAAGTATATCTGTGTTAAATTTCATCATATTCTGCAGCATATAGAAATCTATTCTGCCATTTCATCATGACTACGTTTTAGTGCATACAGAGGAACGTCATGGTTCTTTAACATGTGTAATCTGTTTTGAACTCCTCAGTGCTTACTTGAGTCAACAATTTCACGTTCAGCTTCCGCGTTCCCTTGCCAGCCTGATGGGTGACAGGTGGCGAGCAGGAGGCAGTCGCCACTGAAGAAGACGAGCTTGACGTCAGTGGATCTGACTGACAAAGTGCAGAATGCAGACAGGAAATCAATCCTCGAGCGGATAGACCGGTCTGGCCGCGACCAGGTGGATGTACCCTGTGCTCCATCTGCAGGGGTGCAGAAAACATTGAGGAGTGTTTGCAACTTTAACTGTTTCCATCAGGAATTGGATGTGGAGTCTAGTTTGCTGTCAGCCTCTCTGGATTATCCATCTGTGTCAATGATGCAGTTAAAGTCTGCAACCAGGATGACCGGCCTGGACGTTGCCAACATCAGTGGCAGCTGTGGCAGGACAGCCAACTGCTTACTCTTTGCCACTGGGATGCGCACATGATTAGTCCCGGGGAGCAAATCTGTATATGGCATATGCTACGAATAAGCTCCCGCCTCCCGCCACATGAAATTCGGAGATGGTGAAGTTACCTCCTTGCCACAGAATAACTAGGCCAGAGGAATGGCAATTGTTTTCCCTTGACCAGTTCAAAATCCTCTGGGATCATTTCTGGTAACTGCTGAGGTGCAGTATCTCGCACTTCTGCAGAAACAGGAGGTCCGCTTTGATATTGGCCAGGTACGCTAATGTGAAACATATCGTGCAGTAGATTCAACACCAAGCGTGTTAATACTGGCAAATTTCGCACCCATTTTAAGAGTTTATAGAACTACGCAATGTCCATTTGCCCACGGTCTCGTCACTGTGAGACTTCCTGCCTCCATGTGGTGTGGGCACACTGTTGGACAATCTCCCCACTGAGGTAGACTTCCTATTCATCCCTGAAAGAATTGCTCTGCTTCGGAGATGGAGTAGTAGGCCTGGTATGGGGTTCCTGGTGACCTTGAAACAGAACTATTAGATTGGAGTGTGCAGAGTAAACATACCAGAGCAGAGGAGATTGAATCCGAATAGGAAGTGAAATCCTAACGTGGATAATCATTTTAAATGACTAATGTTTAATTGACTTATTATTTATTTTTCTACTTAATACCAGCATGAGTTGTAATTTTTTTTAAATATTGGACTAAGAATGACTTTAACATTGAACTTTCTTTTACCTTGTTTGTAAGATTTTATAACTAGGTACTTGAAACTAAAATGGCACTGTGTGTGATGACATTCTAAACTTTGCATTGTACTCCTGTACTTGACTACACATGACAATGAAATCTAAATCCAAAATGCTTGATCCCCATGCTAATCAAGAACCTATCGACCTCTGTTTTAAATACACTGAATGATTTAGTCTCCACAGCCCTCAGCTTCACCATCATCTGGCTGAAGAAATTCCTTCTCAACTCATTTCTAAAGGGTCATCCCTTCAATCTAAGGCTTTGCCCTTGCGTCCTAGTCTCCCCTTGTGTAAACATCTTCTCGACAGCCACTCCTGCCAGGCTTCTCAGTATTCAGTAAGTTTCAATCAGATGGCACATCACACTTCTAAACTCCAAATACGGACACAGAGACTTCCATTTCTCCTCACATAACAAGTCCTTTATTCCCAGAACCATTCTTGTGAACATCCTCTGATCCCTCTCCAATATTAGCAATTCCTTCTTTAAATATGGGCCCCAAAGTGGGTCATATATACAATCGAGCTTATGCAGTTTCAGCATCCCTGCTGTTGCATATTGCCCAATGAATGCTAAGATTACATTTACCTTCATAACGACCACATGAACTGGAATCTTAATCTTAACAGCATTCTGAATGAAGATTTCTCATACCATTTCAGCTGTAGATTTCTGAAGCCTTTTTCCTCTATAGAGAACAGTTTACACCTTTACATTTCCTACCAAAGTGCATAATCTCAGACTTGCTCACACATCATTCCATCGGCCACTGCATGGACTTACAATTCTCTAGCTGTCCCATTATCTGCATTCACCTTTACAATACTTCTTACTCAGTTGTCTTATTCCTCATTTCTGAGTTGTCCGATGCCAGACTTTCCTCCTTTTTCTTAATGTGCCTAAATTAGCTGGTATCAATATTTTTAACACTTGTCACTGTTTCAGAGCCAGTTTCTCTCAAGAGTAAGTGACAATGTCTTGAGGACTTTCAACGTATTCCCTCACTATGTTGGATATGTTAACCATTTCATGCTTGTCAAGTAGGCGGGCATGATTGTAATCCTTTATTAAGTACAAGATTTCCTCTCTCAACCAGTCTTTTGTTTTCTGGTTTTAGAACACTATACCATGAATTCTTGATTTTACAAATGCCTGTTAAAGCTGCCCATGATTCAAGGTAGTCCTCTGTTCATATAAAATGGCTGGGGCAAATTTTAGCTGAAACAGTCACTTCACAGCCTGCTGTTTGAATTCAAGCTATAGGCTCGAATGATTAGGCAAATTCAAGAAAGCAGTAAATCCAAGGTGACTTGATAGAGATAACACACAAAAGGTCTTGTGAAATTTTACACAGAAACCGATGTAATTTGTGTGGAGAACGATAGCAGTGTTATCTATGGGAACCCATTGATACAGCAAAGGAGAGCAATCTATCGCAATGGAATATAACAAAATGTAACCATCTATTCAAGCTAAAATTGTGCTTTAAATATGCAGCCAAGATGGGATATAACTGATTTCCTAGGTCTATTGAAACATCTAATATCTCTTCTTTCTTGTACTTAACGTGTTTCAGAAGCTCACCATCCCAGTTGAAATGCCCAGCAAAATTTCTTTCTCTTCTGTGAATATAAATGAGCACTCTTCAATTAACCCCCTTCCACCCCATGTCCTCAGACTCCATGCACTAATTTTCCATTTGTTCTCTAAGAGGTACCACTTTTTCCCTGCTGAACCTTTTGCTCTTAATATACTTAGAAAACGTCTTGGGGGTTTACATTAATCCTACCTGCCAAAGATATTTTATAGCCCTTCATTGCCCTTCTGAGTTTTTTAAAGCAACCGAGTACTTGATATAGTGTTGAAGGACCTCCACTGTTTTGCTTCTTCAAACTGTCTTTATCAAAATCCCTTGTCATGTAGGGATCACCCGAACTGCTACTCTTGCCCTCCTGTACTCTCGCTATATTACTTTTAAAAGGCTCCCACAATTAAAAAGTAAACTTATCCCAGTCAATGGTTGCCAGGTCCTGTTTTCTATTGAAGTTTCTTTCCGATGACTATGAAACTCACAAAGTTAAGGTCGCTACCTCCCCAAAGCTCACTCAATGAACTCGAACCGTTTGACTGCCTTCATTTCCTAGATCCGGTTGTACGTTGGACCATCGCTAGTACGATTATCTATCCTCTCGTGCACAATGCATTACTGGATGCATTCTGATAATTTCACACTTAGGTGATCCCAGTTAGCATGGTTAAAATCCCCTGCAACCACAAGTCAGTTTCTCTCTCACCTTTCTGCAATTTGCCTCTGTATCTGCTCCGCAATCTCCTTCTGACTGTTGGGAGCCTGTGGTAAAATTCCAGCAAAGTAATTGCCGCATTTTATTTCCAGGTTCTACCCAGATGGCCCCATTCAAAAAGCCTTTTGGTGCATCCTCCCCTTCACAGCAGTGATAGTCTCCATTATCAAAAATGCTCTGCCATCCCCCACCACTCTACTACTTCCTCCTGCCCCATCACAACTGAAATTTCTACACCCTGGAATGTTGAGCTGCTGGACCTGTCCTTCATCCAACCATGATTCTGATGTGCTCATCAATGCTCTAAGTTCTTCTGCCTTACCACCAAAGCTCATTGCATTAAAATGGATAGAAATTTGCTTCTTGGACTTCCTTTATGCTTTACCATGCTCATGTCTTCTCTGCCTCCAGGACTGTCATAGTAATCCTTCTATATCTGACTGAACCTTGCTCACTGCATGATTCCATAAGTTGTTGGTTGCTTTGTGTCTTGTTCGCGTTTGAACAAATATTCTGTCCGGGCTGCATAAACGTGTAAGTACAATCCCTACCATTGACGGTATCTCCGGGGTACGCACAGGTCTCTGAGGCCGGAGAAAGATTGCCAGGACCAGACTTTGGTGAGTTTTCATTTTACGTTGTCATTTCAGCAGGAGAGGTAAGTCGAATAGTTGGGAATATTCGGTGAGAGAATCCAAAAACAAGTGCCACCCTTAGTCAGTCAGATCCTGACAGTGGAGAAAGCCTGGAGATTGTCGCTTTATGTTTAAATAATTCCAACCATTTAACCAGTTGACCCATTTAATCCTTGCCCTCTCTATGTATTAAAACACCGCTGATCAAATAAATCTTCCCATTGCCTGTTCTGTTCCTTTCAGATGGAATTCTCCTGGCTTGATGTATTCTTCATCAATCAAGTTATAAAGGTAATATTTCACTGTCCTACTACCAATACTGTATAACTTAAGCAAACATTTACTCATAAATCCCTTGCTCCCTTATAAGGTCTATGGTGACGTCCTATCCGTAGTTCTAAGTTATCTGCTGAATAGGCACTGAAACGTGTTTCTACGTGCGTTCAGAGTATTGCAACCTCCAGGTTGCAAAATGTTTCAACAGTAATGATTTGCAGACTGTATTTTATGTTGTCTTGAACCATTATCGAGAACGATAATGGCAAAACTGACTGACAGAAACAGAAGGGGGAAAAAATGATTGACATAAAGAAACTGTGCTATTGAAATGTTTGCCCGATGAACTGTGGGAAATTCAAACTAAAAACGACTTTTCAACCTAAGATGCAAACTGATGTGTGGATATAAATCTGCACCAAGAAACACGAAGTCAGGAGCATTTAGCTGCATTCTGAAGAAGGGTCATTGGACACGAAATGTTAACTCTGCTTTTTCCGAAGATGTTGCCAGATGTGCTGAGTTTCTGCAGCAATTTCACATTTTGCTTCTGGCTGATGTTTGATTTCAGGTTTGGCGGTTCTATGCCGGTGTAGGCGTTGGGATGCACTGTCAGTAAAATTCGTCTAACAAATAAGGCAACACACACAGGAGTTCAATTTACTGACTGTGCTGTGCACACAGATGACAATCAAACTGAATGCTACAACAATTTTGAGCGTGAAACTGGAGCATCAACAAATTATTGACAATTTCATCCTCAATACAGAAATTTCTCAAAATTTAGATTTGACGTTTATTTCAGGTAGTCCTAATGTTGGATGTCATTGAACACATTGGACAAAATCAGTTCTCCTCCTTTTACTGATTTATCTCTCTTCCAGGCCAATGAAATTACACATTAATGTACAATGCAGAATACGAGCTGCAAATGCCAGACACAAAAGGACATTTGTATGTTCTGGTCACTTCAGGATTTTGGCATAGGCAGGATGACTTAAGGTTCAGGAGATGCTAGAACTTTCTTGTAAACGAGATAACAAGAAAATAAATTAATTCCAATTCCATCTTTTACAATCAAGGAATGTTTAAATAAAATGTTCGCATATTTCCAGATAGAACAGACATTACAAATGTAAAATCACTAACTTTGCAGAAAAAATAAATTGAATAATTTTCAAATATCAGCACACTGCATGAAAATTGCCTGCTTCTTTCTGATAATACAAAGTATACATGTCTCCATTTTCAATCTGCTCCTCTAAAAAGTTAATTTGTGAGCTTATTCATGCTAAACAAAAGACAGACAGTAAATTAATTCAAGTTTGTATTGGTCTTCACAGCACAGAAGATTCTGAAAATAGCTGCACCTCAGGAATTACAGGAAATGAGGATTCAAGAGAACAAAACAAAAATGAAATCATCAAGGATATGTGACTGAGCGGTTTGAAAATATGGTTTACAATCCAGGCATCTTTTTTTTTTCACAAATGACTCGTGATTTGCGCAAAAAAATGGTTTTGGTATTATAAAATTCATTATATTGTACAATTGGAAACTGAATTCAGCAGTAGAATGTAACCAGCGCAGAACAGGCTCTTCAGTGAATTTACCATCACTGAGAGAGAACATGTTATTACAGTTTATTTCAAAGATGTGAGTTTATGATACAAAATGGAGAGATATCTGGGAAGAATCAAAACTGCTTTGTGAAAAGATTTTTTTCAGATAATTCATTGGAATTTTATGACAAAGTAATGTGAAATAGTTTGTTGGAAACTAATGGATGTGCTTAGATGTCTGGAAGCTATTTGATTGCATGTCACATGAAGATTCTTGCAGAAAGTAAATGATTATAGTGCCAGTTTAACATTAATATACTTTGAAAATTGGGCAGTTAACAGGCAAGAGACAATAATCAGAAATGGTCATTAATTCATGGTAGGTGATGAGAGGTTAGCTACTGATAATGATGCTTGCTACTCAGTTGTAGAGTCAGTGAGATGTACAGCAAGGAAACAGTTGTTTATAACTTATGTGTGAGACATGAAGGAAAGGACCTCAAATTGCTTTTGTTAAATTTGCTGATGACACCAAGACAGGGTAGAATGGAACTGATGGAGAGGAGATAAGAATGCCACATAAATAGGTTAACTAGTTGCCAAAGATTTGAAGAAATGAAACAAAGTGTGGGAAAATATGAAGTTATTAATTTTGGCAAGAAGAATACAAGAAGGAATATACATCAACAGTGTAAGACTGTGGTGTTCTGTGTTGCAGGATGTTTTGGCAGATCCAGGGTTTGCATTGAAAAAAGATTGGATTTGCAAAAGAGCAAGTGATTATGAAGACGTTCTTACTTTCAATGTTTTCCATTTTATTAATTCACCTACTTTAATTTTAAGTTATTACATCTCCTATTCTCAATTCATTTATCCCATACTGTCGACCTACTCCTTTTCACCATATATATACTTTCCTGTCCAAGCATCGTTTCACGAATATATCAGTCACCATTGTCAGCATTGGGGATCGTGCATTCAGGGCAGATAATTGCCTATTAGTTTACCATGAGATGATTAATCCAGGGACATGGTTATATTCTGGGAAGCTGGTTTTCGAATTCTGCTACTGTATGTGTTGGAGCTTGAATTTAACAATAGTCGTCAAATAGGAGTCTAATGATGACAATTACTGATTGGGAAAGAAAAACCCATCTAGTTCACTAATGTCCTTTAGAGAAGGAAATCTGCTTTCCATACCTAGTCTGGTGTACATGTGACTCCAGACCAACAACAATGCGGCTGAGGCTCAGGACTAACCTTATAGAGTATAAAACATGCAGGACATTGAGAGAGTAAATAGACAAGGTCTTTTCCGTGTGATGGGCAAGTCAAAACGGCAGGGCATAAGTTTTGCGTGAGTGGGGGGATGAGATTTAAAAGGCACCTAACGGGCCAACGTTTTCACGCAGAAAGTGCATGCATGAAATGTGATGGCAAAGGAAATGGTAGAGGCTGGTATATTTGCAATGGGTGGGCAGTGGAATACGACGGTTTTAAAGTGATATGAGCCAAGTACGGGCAAATGGGACGAGATTCATTTAGGGTATCTATTCAGCATGGATGAGATGGACCAACCGGTCAGTTTCTGTGCTGTACTTTTCTATGACTCTTAATTTGGACAATAAATGCTGGCCTAGCCGGTGACTCCTACATCCCATATATGAATAATAAAATAACATTTCCTCGAGCAATATGCCATGGAGCCAGCAAGGGAGACAGCTATCTTATACTTGGTAACAGGAAATGAGACAGGTAAAAAAAACATCCTTAGAGGAAAAGATCTCCAAGGAAGAAATGGTCACAACATGACATAATTTAATATTAACTTGAACAGTAGGAATCTTGGTTTGGAAACAATAATGTTTAACTCAAATAAAGGAAATTATAATGAAAGGAGCATAGCGGTATCTCCAGTGAACTGGGCGGATATGAAGCAAGCAATGGGAAATATTTAAGGAGGTAATTCTGATTTTCTTCAAAAATGCATTCCATTAAAGTGGAAAGATTCTAACAGAGGAATAAACAAACTGTGGTACAATAAGGAAGTTACACAATGTACAAACATAAAGTTGTAAGAAAAGCTCAGTAGGTCTGGTGGCATCTGTTAAGAGGAATCAGAGTTAATGTCTTAGTTCCTTGACCTTTCCTCAGAACTGATGGTAGCTAGAAAATGTTGGTTTATATGTAGAAGATGGAATGGGAAGGGAGGTAAGAAGTAAATGATTGGCAGGGATAAAGCACAAAGAGAGAGAAGAACAGTTGGATAGATAAAGAAGTGGGTAACGATTTGTCTGTGATGGCGAATAGCTGTGAATGAAGACGATTAGTCGCTAATAATAGGTCTTGTGTAATGTAGACTATGTGATAACAAGGACTGGCGTGGGATAGGAAGCTAGGACGTGGAAGAGTTCAGGCCCTAAAATTACTTAACTCGATATGTAGTACGAGGGCAGCAGGGTCCGCAAGGTGAAAATGAGGTTTTGTTAATCCAGCTTGCGTTGAGCTTTTCTGGAGCACTGCAGCAATCCCGAGACCGCAATATTTGCCAGGGAACAGAGTGGTGTATTAAAGTGACAGCAACAGGACATTTAAGGTCTATTTTGGGGGCAGAACGTAGGTGTTCTGTAAAGTGGTCATACAGTCCATGCTTCATTTTGCCAAAAGAAGAAGAGGCCACATTGTGAGCACCGAATGCAGTGGACTAGATTGTGGAAAGTGCAGATAACGTGCTGATTCAACTGAAAGGTATGTTTGGGCCTTTGGATCCTGAGGAAGGTGCATTTAAATGTGCGGTGGAAGGTACGATGGGGTTGTGGAGGGGTGTTAGGAGTGAAGGAAGAGTACACCAAGGTGTCCCAGGGGAATTGTTCCAGTAAAGCTGGACCAGGGAGGGGAGGGAATATGTGTCTGGAGGTGTCATCTTGCTGGAGTTGGCAGAAATGGCAGCTAATAATCTTCTTGATGTGAATGCTGGTGGGATGTTAAAGTAAGGACAAGGGGAACGCTGGAAGAAAAGGGGTAAGGGCTGAAGAATTGGAGATGAGTCGGACCCAGTTACGTCAACAACAATGCTGGGGAATCCACGTTTGAGGAAGAATGTGGACGTTTCAGAGACATTCCTAGTTGAATTTGGTTTCATCAGAACATATGGAACGGAGCGGCAGGAACTGGGTGAATGGAGTGGAAAATTTACAGGAAGTAGCGTGCGAAGGTGTACAGTCCAGGGATCTGTGAGAGTCGGTGGGTTTATAATGGACATTAGTGGCCAGTCGATCCCCAGAAATGGAAACAAAGTTGTTGAAGAAGGGAATGGGTAGTCATGGATAGTCCATGTGAAACTGAGGGCAGGTTGGAAGTTGGAAGTGAAATCCATGAATATTTCCAATTCCAGTCAGAGAGGGAAGCAGCACCCATAATATTATCGACATATCAGAGAAAGAAGGGAACAGCATAACTGTGGCCAAATGGAGTCCACATGGCCACCCCTCTGAGCTGAAGAAAATGTGAGGCGCTAAAAAAGAAGTTGATGAGAGTGAGGACGAGCTTGGCCAAGTGGAAGAAGGTGGTGGGGGTTAGGACTGTTCAGGCCTTTGCACCAGCCAGAAGAGGATAACACGGAGACCATCCTGGTGGGGAATGTTGTGTAAAGGGGATTGCGTGTCCATGGTAAAGAGCCTGAAAACGGGAAATTCTATTCTTGGAGGAAAGAGTCAGAGGAATCGAGGATAAATGTGAGCAGGGACTTGACCAGGGAAGGAAAGATCTTATCTTTTTTAAATTAAGGAATATATTAAATTTAAACAAAACAAAAATGTTAGGAGGCAAGACTTAGTGTTAGCCCTGAAAGCTGAAATAAATTTAGATTCCATCAAAGGAGGACATAAAAAAAGGTAAATGAGAAAAAAATTAAATGATAAGGACATATCAGTAAGGAATATAAAACCTGGCAATGACATTTTGGATCCACAATTAGAGAACAATGGGGATAATGAATGTTTTGATTCTATTCCTTCAATTCTTCAGAAGTAACAGTCTACTGGTTAACTGTTGATATGACATCTCTATTCAAAAGGGAGGGAGACTAAAGGTGGGTAACTATAGGTTGATTAGTCCAACATCTATTTGTTGAAAAGCACTGGAATTACTTATTCAGGAAGTTCTGCTCTCCTTCCTATCAGAAAGATTTTGCGAAACCTGAAAGGGTTCAGAACAAATTTACAAGAATGTTGCTAGGGTTTGAGGATTTGAGCTTTAGGGAGAGGCTGAACAGTCAGGGGCTGTTTTCCATGGAACGTGGAGGCTGAGGGGTGAACGTATACAGGTTTACAAAATTATGAGCGGCATGGATAGGGTAAGGAGGCAAAGTCTTTTCCCTGGGGTTGGAGAGTCCAGAACTAGAATGCATAGGTTTAGGGTGAGTGGGGGAAGATATGAAAGAGACATAAGGGGCAACGTTTTCACACAGGGGGTGGTACGTGTATGGAATGACATACCAGAGGAAGTGGTGGAGGCTGGTATAATTGAACGTTTAGGAGGAATTTGGATGTGTATATGAATAGGAATGGTTTGAAGTCATATTGGCCAGGCGCTGACAGGTGGGACTAGATTGGGTTGGGATATCTGGTTTGCATGGAAGGATTGGACAGAAGGGCTTGTTTCTGTGCTGTACATTACTATGACTATGATTCTTTGAGATGGTGCCAGAAAGGCTGAGATTTTCAAGCACTTTCTGTTTCTGTTGATGATATATTCTCCCTGATTTTGTGACCTCTTAACCTATGAATCAAATCAGTTAGGTAAGATGGATTGCTAAACAGTTAGTGATGTCACCATTATATTATCACACCAGCTCACGTTAGCATTGCAGGGCTCTCTTTCTTACCCTTTCCCCTTGCCTGAAGTGTAGCGATCCTCTGGTCAAATCAACACCAGTCAATGCTCTGAATAAAATACAATAGAATCCCTGCAGTGTGGAAACAGGCAATTCCACCAAACAAGGCCACATCGATGCGCTAAAGAATAACCCATTCAGAATTATCAACAATATTTATCCTCAACTAATGTACACATCCCTGAACATTATGAGCAATTTAGCATGACTAATTCAGCTAACCTTCACATCTTTGTATGGTGGGAGGAAAGCAGAATACCCGGAGTAAACTTAGGCAGACATAGAGAGTATGTGAAAATTCCACGCAGACAGTCGCCCAAGGCTGGAATGTGAAGCAACAGTGCTAACCATTGAACCACCGTGCCGTCCCTCACTTGAGAGGACTTTGGTGACCTTATCTTTACACCGAGATTGCTCCATTTATGTAAAACGTTTAAAGTCCAGTCATGCATTGATAACTCCTTTACCCTTGAAAACGTCCCTCAATGCATTATCTAAAACCATTCAGGCTTTGTTTTATTTGGTACCGTGCCACTAAATTGGCTCAAGCAAGTCTTACAGACAAAAACATTCTCATTCATGATCAGTTCATGTCCTGTTTGCACTGTTTTCGATTTTCTGAAATCCATCTTTAAATTTCAACACCATATAGATAACTTTAAAATAATGTGCATAAAAATAATTGCGTTGGAAACCAAAGGTATGTCACAGTTTAATGTAATAATCATTCATTGCTCTTTATCTTCTCCTTCCTGTCCTTGTTTGGTCTTTCCTGTCAATATGCCTTCTAGTATTTGGATTTACATTTCACTTCCTAATGCTGGAACAGACCATAAATAAGCTTCACTACAACTATATTGCATGCATAAAATTAAGTTTAAAAATGACACTTTCATTATCTGGCATTAGAGATAGATAAAAAAAAAATGTTACACAGACCTGATCTTCGATTAACAGAGTCATATAGTCGAACATCACATAAACAGACCCTTTAGTCCAACTTGTTTCACAAATTAAACCAATTCCTTTCACTTGTATTTGCCAATATCCATCTGAATCTTTTCTATTCATGCACCTGTTCAACTGTCTTTTAAATTTTGTAATTGTCCCTGAATTGACAACTTCCTGTTGGTGCTGATTAGTTTGATCTACTTTTATCATCCTGAATGATAAAAGCAGGGAGAAAGCTAATTAATATTTTACAAAATTACTTTTTGACTATAAATATTGAACTGTGGGAACGTCAACAGGTCTGCCTTTTACCCGGACTCATCATAAATGATCTTGCGTTACAAAAATAGAAAATTTCCTGTCATTTTGACGTCCCTGGCAAGTGTCCTTTAATCATCTCTTTTCATAGCTTTACCAATCTATTTCATGAACATTTGCTGGTCTTTATATTTTCGTGAAATCATAAGAATCTATGCAATTTTTGCATATGTAGCCTCAATGCTTCAAATTGATTTCCCAGGCGACATTTTACTTCCTGCTCCTTTTGTCTGCTGCGAAAGTGAAAAATAATCTCAAAAGTACTTGAATGAAAAATAATGCATATCCCCACAGACAATGCTCACACTTATTCAAAATTAGTCCTCCTACCTCAATAGTTTTAGATAACGTTGTTTTCCCAAGTTTCTCGCTTCCGTGTTTTCAGAAATATTTGTAGGCAATAAATTCAGCAATTATTTTTATCTTCCCTTTTTATTCTAGCACACTAATCACACTATCTTTTTGTAGATTGCAACGTGCTGACTGTCACGGTTGTTTAAATGAAAACTCTAATTGGGGGTTATTTTCGTTGTAAAATGTGGAGAAGATGTTTAGCAATTTATGTTTTGACACTTACCTTGCACAATACTTTTTACGTGTCTATTCAAATTAGTCAAAGTTGTTTGAGTTCTTCTTTCTGAAGCTGTTATAATATGTTTATGAAATTGCTTTCTGCCTAGAGGATTGCACAAATCACGAAATTACATCGTCAAAACAAAATAATTTTCTCAATAGGATCAGCGGCAGTCTTCTGTACTTAGGTTCTTACACGAAAATGAGTCAGAGACGATCAGAAATAAATTTGTTGACCATATTTATATTTATTCCTGATCTCACAGGACTGCGACTTCTTTTTGTGAAATAGGTAATTTTGAAAAAGTGCTTTTGCAGTACAAACATGTGTAATTCATTGCATTCTGATCTTTACTTTTCTTGAATTCATTCTTTGTTTTGAAAGTGAAGAATAAACTAATGGAAATAGACCTCGAAGCTATATATGTCCCTGCAGTCATTGCTTTCAATTATCCAAAATTAATCAATACACCACAATCGATTTAGTAAACATTTCCATGCATGTTTTTTAGTTTCAATGGTTTCTGGACTATTTGTAAGTAACGACTTCAGCAAATATTTTTATTTTACCTTCCTTTTCCAGCACACTAATTACACTATATATTTGCAGAAAATAATGTGTTCACTGCCATAATTATTAGTACTCTAATTGGAGTTGATTTTATCCCCCAATAGTTTAGTAATATATACGCTGTCAGTTTCCTTGCACATTTTATTTTTGCCAATATTCCATTACCTCGATTGTGTTTGAGTTCATAGTTTGGGTATGATAAGCATATATGTTTGTAAATTTGCATTCATAGAACATAGAGACGTACAGCACAAGACAGGCCCTTCGGCCCACGATGTTGTGCCGAAGATTAATCCTAATCAAAAATAGATAACGTAACCTACTCTCCCCTCAATTCACTGATACCATGTGTACGTCCATCAGTCGCTTAAATGTCTAATGAAGCTGCTTCCACCACTACCACTGGCAAAATATTCTTTGTTCTCACAACTCTCTGCGTAAAGAACCTATGTCTGACGATTCCTCTATACCTTCTTGCTAAAGCCTTAAAACAAAAAGTCCAAGTAGAGGTCAATTCTGGCCAGGTGCAAAGTTTCTGACTATCGACTCTATTCATGCCTGTTATTACCTTATACACCTCGATCAGGTTACCTCTCTTCCTACTTCTCGACAGAGAGGAAAGTCCGATCTCAGTCAACCTCAGCTCTTAAGAAAAGCCATCCAGTCCAGGAGGCATCCGGTAAACATCCTTTGCACCCTCTCTAAAGCCTCCGTATCTTTTGTATAAATAGGGCAACCAGAACTGGACACAACATTCCAAGTGTGGTCTCATCAGAGTTTTGTAGAGCTGCAGCCAGACCTCACGGCTCTTAATCTCAATACCCCTGTTAATTCAGGCCCAGACACCGCATGCTTTCTTAACAATCCTATCCACTTGGGTGGCAACTTTGAGGAAGCTATGTACATGAACACCAACATGCCACTGTTCCTCCACACTGCCAAGAATCCTGTCTTTAATCCTATATTCAGCATTCAAGTTCGACCCTCCAAAGTGCAACACTTCGCATTTATCCAGGTTGAACTCTATCTGCCAATTTTCAGCCCAGCTCTGCATCCTGTCTATGTTGCACTGCAGCCAGCAATAACCCTCGACATTATCAACGGCACCTCCAACCTTTGTGTCATCGACAAATTTGTTTAACTACCCCTCAACTTCATCAATCAAGTCATTAGTAAAAGTACAAAGAGCAGAGCCCCAAGAACACAGTCCTGCAGAACCCCATTCAACACTGTCCTCCAGGCAGAATACATTCCATCTACAACCACTCTCTGCCTTCTGTCAGCTAACCAATTCTGAATCCAGAGAGTCAAATCTCCCTGTATTTCCTACTTCCTGAGACTACCATGGTAATCGTTATCAAATGCCTTGTTGTAGAATTGCACAAATCATAAAATTATAGCTTCAAAGCCAATCACATTTGCATTCAACTCAACAGTGTGTCCCCGCTCATAAATTCTAACATTCAACTGAGTCAGGGAGCATCAGTCTGCATTGTGGCTTCCATACTCGCATTTCGTTTTATCCTCACAGAAGCATGAATTCTATTTGTGAATTTTGAAACTTTAAAGAAAGTTCTTACGTAGTATAAATATGTGAAATTGATTGGCATTTAGAACTTTATTTTCCTGAATTTATCTTCTAGATTGCAAGTGAATTTAAATGAAGTGAATTGCAGCTGTTTTATGTCTCTGCAATGACATAAATACTTATTGGAAATAAACAAACGCATGTTAATAGATTTCATCAATTTGTAACAAATTTCAGGTTTCAAATCTTTACTGAAACATTTGTGAACAATATGCAGAGTTATTACTCCCTCCTTTTGCCACACAAATCGAGCACACTGATCACGGTGTCGTCGTGAACCACATCCTGTGCTGACAGTTCTTTTTGTTTTCAAGAAAGCTTCATATTCAATGAAAGTGTTTAACTTTTCTGAAAGTTGAGAACGTATCGGTGAATTATATTTGTTCAATTATCCTTCAGAATAGTTTCTATGTATGTGTTAGAATCACTCAGAGATGATTCTTTTCTTACTTTTTCCACGAAATCTGATGCTTTAATTGCTTTGCACGCGTTGTATTTAGTTAAAATTTCATCGTCCAGTTCAAAAATGTGAACATCTAACTCAATAAACACTGTCCGACCTGTTTGCATGCATAATATTCTGCTGCCTTTAAAATATGCATTTATTCACACTCTGTCATACATTCACATCCTTCAACTCTGCATTAAACTGAACACAACAGTGCGTCTGACTTTTTTCAGAATTCTAAAATAATCCTGCATTCCTTTTGTTCTTTGCTTCAGCTGTCAAAGTCATGCGTTCGTTCTGTCCTGAAAAGGGTCAGTTAACCCACAGTGTTAACTCTGATGTCCTTCCACAGATGCTGTCAGACAGTCTGAGATTTTCCAGCAATTTCTGTTTTTTTTTTAAATTCATGGTAATATCACTGACTTTGTGACCACCTGACCTATCTATTAAATCAATGTCTAATATAAGCAGTTGCTCAGGTAGATTGGTAAACTGTTAGAGATGCAATCACACAATATTTCCACCAGTTTCGGTTTCCATTGTTGTACTCTATTTCTCAATCTCTCCGCTTGCCTGAGGTGTAGTGAACTAACAACAGTCAATGCCTCAAGTGAAAGAACAGGAGTATGGTGAATTTACATTTATACGGAGAATGCTGGGAGCCTGTAAAACTTTCAGGCATTTATTTATGATGTCAACACCCTTCAAAACGTCCTTCAATGTATTATCTCATGCCAATCAGCACTTGTTATATTTGACTCTGTTCCAGTAAACTGGCTAACCAAGATCTGCAGACAAAAAAAATGTCTCATTCAGCATCAACAAACGTGACATTCCTGTGTTGTTTCCAATTTTATGAATTCCATTCAGCGGTTTCAACACCATAACGATAAACATTTAAGAAATGGGAATGAAAACTGATTGCCATGGAACCCAAAGTTAATTAATACTTTAGTGAAATAAAATTTCATTACTTTCCTGCATGTCGCTGAAGTAATTTTTTTTATCTATCTTGTCACTTTACCTTTTATCCCCTGGAATTTATAGTTCATGACTTGACGCTGGTTCAGATCATAACAAAGCTTTACTCAGATTTGTATTGAATGTTTGAAATGAAATAATCTCATTAACGGTTCGATTTGTCGCATTAGACAGGGAGAAATAAAATGTTATGCAGAACTGATCTTTGATTAACAGTCAGTCATAGTTATACAACACAAAACCAGGCCTTTTAGTCAGTCTCGTTTCAGAAGTTATAACAGTCCCAGTCCCCTGCATTTGGCCCCTTTCCCTCTGAAAGTTTCCAATTCATGTACCTGCCCAGGTGCCTTTTCAATGTTTCATTTGGACCTGCATCCAAACCTTCCTCTTTTTATGATTAGTTTGACCTATCTCTGCTTTGTGAATGATAAAATAAGGAAAGGAAATAATTAATAATTCATAAAATGACTTTTCTAACTGCCAGTACTGAGGTAACGCAATTTCAACAGGTCTGGCTTTTTCCCTTTAGTCATGGACAATGCCACACTTTCAGTCTTTAATGAACCATGACTTGTCTTGACCTAATAATTTTCATGTTGATATTCCTGGCAAGTTTCATTCCACAATCCCTTTGAAAAGCGATTATAAGCAGTTCGTGATCTTTTACTGGTCTTTGTATATTTTCCCAATCATCAGAATCTATATTGTTTTTGCACAGGCAGCATAATTTAAAACTGATTTCCCTTACGACAATCTTCTTTATTCCTACTCTCGCGCTCTGTTTAGAAAGTGAGGAATGAATTCAGTTGATTTGCATTGCAAACGATATATGTCTCTGCACGCATTGCTTACCTTTATCTAAAATTAGTCATTCCAGATTTAGTTGACAATAACTTGAATATTTCTCGTTTCAGTGGTTTCTAAAATATTTGTTAGTAATAAATTCAACAATTATTCTTAAGTTGCCTGACAATTACAGCACTCTAACAGCATATATTTTTGCAAACAGTAATGTGTTGACTGCCATTTTTATTTCAGACAATGCTCTAAAGGAGTCAATTTTTTGTCTTTTATCGAGATAATGTGCAGAAATTAGATTTTGCCACTTAACTTTTACAAGATGTTTTTCCCGTATTTGAATTACTGAAAGCTGTTTCAGTTCCATCTTCAAAAGCTGTTAACTAATGTGATTGCAAAAAACTTTCAATGTGAAGAAATGCAGAAATCACAAAATTACAACTTCTGCGCGAATCATATTCTCAACGGACTCAGTCGCGTAATTCTGTTCCTATATTCAAGCACTCAACCATGTCAGGGAGCATCAGGATCTGCATTTTGGCTGCTACACTCATCTTTTTTTCTTTTCCTCAAAGGGCTGTGTATTATCTTTGTGAAGTACGAAATTTTGAAAAAGTGCTTATGTTGTATAGACATGTGAAATTGATGTTTATTCTGATCTTTATTGTATCTGTATCCATTCTCTGGTTTGCAAGTGAAGCATTAAATCAAATGAATTGAATTGCAGGGAATTTATGCCCCTGCAATTATGTATATTCATTCAAAATCAATGATTTGGAGGTGCCGATGTTGGACTGGGGTGTACAAAGTTAACAATCACACAACGCCAGTTTATAGTCCAAAACGTTTTCTTGGAAGCACCAGCTTTCCGAGTGCTGCTCCTTCATCAGGTAGTTGTGGAGTATAAGATCGGAGGACACAGAACTTATAGTAAAAATTTACAATGTGATGCAACTGAAATTATAGGTTGTAAAAGACCGGGATTGTTCGTAAAGTATCTCATCTATTAGAAGGGGCATGTTGCTTTCAATTTTTTCATACGTAACTGCCAGAACTTGCTTAAAGTTACATTCTCAAATGAGCTTTAACAAGAGGTGTCACATTGGCCCAGATAATGCATCTCTAAGAGATGAGGTGCCCTGTGTGAGGCTGTCTGTGCCACAATGTTCATACTGATTCTATTCTAAAAAACGATTTGCAGAATATTATATTTATTTACGTAAGATTTATATTTATACTTACTAAAATTTATATTGAATGTCTCAAATGAAGTAAACTCTTTGACGCATTCGTACATCCCTTTAGAGAGGGAGACATAACATGTTACGCAGACCTGACCGTTGTTAACAGCCAAGTCATAGAGTCATATAACAGAAATGAACTCTTATGGTCAACTCGATTCGCAAATTAAACTATTCCCATTCGCCTGCATTTGGCCCGCATCCCACGGAAACCTTCCTATTTATGTATTTGCCCAAATATCTTTAAAAGTTGTAATTGTAACTGCATTTATTACTTCGTCTTAGTGCTGATTAATTTGGCCTATCTTTATCTTTCTGAATTGTTAAAGGAGCGAGCAAACTAATATTTCACACTGCAGATACAGAGGCAAAGTAATTATTCAACAGGTCTGTCTTTTCTACGGAGTCATCTTAAATGCCCCTTTGACTTTCCCTGTTAATGGAAACATTTGAAGCTACCAGTGAGTTTATTTCTTATGCATTGTCTCCAGTCATGTTCTGACATGGTATCTGATAATAACTTGCATGTAAATCCTGGCGTTTACCTCTGTCTCCTTTCCGTAAATCACAGGAAATCTGAATTGCTTTCCCTGGTATTTTCAATGTTATCGTTCAGGGGTGTAATGACACACTGCTGAAGCTGGCGGTACTCAAAAACAGTTCTTCCAGCTCAGAGATAAAGAGCTTGTGTCACTAAGCAGCAGCGGGACGAAAGATTTCTGATTACAATTATCTTGGAAAGTAAATTTACACAGCGGCACTATTCTCTGCTATATTGTTTAAGACCACAAAATGACTATCAGGTAATGTATGTGGACCTGTCACACAATAATGTAAGGAATTGGTTTGTTGCTGTTGCTTTGATTACGACCTTACTTTGTGAGGCCTTTTACCTGATTAGGTCTTCCATTTTGTGCGATATCTGGCAGAAAGACCACTTCTCTCTCCAACTGACCTCCTTCAGGTTCAGTGACACAACAGTAATACAGTATCAGTCCCTTTTCCTTCAGATTCATTGACCACATTGTCATGATCCATCTTTCAAAACCTTCTTGGTGTAGAAGTTGACAAACCTCATGAAACTCTTCCCTTGCTCTCATTTTGGCGCATGCTTGAATTTTTTTCTCCTCACATTATGTTTTCCTTCAGTTCCTCAGTGTTCCATAGGGCTCTGCATTTTAGAAGGGGGTAGTCAGATTATTCGTTTGAATTAAGTTGTTTATGAACACCTCGATTGACCTACTCTCATTTTCACCATCCGATTCTTAGCTAGATTATTTTTACACAAAGTCTGTCTCTGTCGCTTCTCATTGAAAACAGGAAAGACAGGGAAAGGCAATGATTAATGAGCAACTGTGATTACATTGGATAGAGGATCGGGTTAAAGGGACTGAATGTCCTTATATGGGAGTAGGAATTATAGGAACGCTGAGCATTTAAACGAAAATTCAAAATAATGAGAGAGAAAATAACACAACCGATTAAGTGACTATGTGGGAAGACGATACTGACAGCTAAATACATCATAGGCCCGTCATAGAGTTACAAAAATGATGTTTCGGCTATCAAGTCTGCTCCAATCAAAGACAACTGCATAATTATTCAAACTTATTTCCCAGTAGTTGGCCCATAGAATTGTAACACACTCGCATTCAATTGAATGAGGGTTTCTGACTCTCTCACCCTTACATGAGTTCCACATTCCCACTATCCTTGGCTGAAAGAGAGGTCTCTTCTATATTACTCCCGACCTTCTGACCCTTACCTTCAATCCATGCCCCTGGTCATTGGACCCTCCAACAAAAGGCGGTTTTACCTCCTGTCTTCCCATGTCTCACAATTTTTACATTTCACTCATGTTACCTCTCAGTCTCCTCCGCTCCAAGGTAAACAATCCCAGTCTGTCCAAACTCTCTTCGTGACTGAAATAGCCCAGACAACATTTTGGAAACGGTGTGAAAGAAACACATGCAATAACGTACATGGGAAAGACCCAGGTATGATCCAAAGGAGCAGGATGTTACTCCGAGGAAAGGCATTACGACTGAGGATAAAAGCAAAGAAAAATGAAGCAGAAGAAAGTTGAACACAAAAATCAAAGCAGTGGATATAACACCAAGTATAAAGGTTGCTCTGAAGGAAAATGTGACATTTATTTAAATGTAAATCAATAAGAATTGAGGTAAAATGATGTGTATATCAAAGATCACACAAATTGGCGAGAATGTATCACTGCGGGTGAAAGTTATTTTGAGGAGAATACATCACCAGCAATAAAACGAAGAGTAAAACGAAGAGTAAGTAGGAATTACAAAGGATAAAAAGCAGGCGGCGGAGTGGGATGTGGGGGCGAAGGATGCCGAGGACAGAGGGTGTAGCTGAAAATTTTGGTGCAAACAAAACATCATAGACGTAACAGCATTGATGACCAGAGGCATATGAGGAAAGACAACACCGTGCACAGCACCAGGAGGAAAGGGGGAGGGTGAAAGAGAGGAAGAGTTAAAGGAAGACAGCGAAAGAGAGGGACTGGAGACAACAGCCCAGTGGATGACGAGATAAGGGCAGCAAAGCAAACCGTTCATTTAAAAAGATGCTGGAACGAATTGAAGGCCTACAATAAAAGTGCATTGAAGATAACAAAAATTGAAAGTGAACACTATGCAAAGTAAAAATAAAATCACTGAATTCATGGTAGTTACCAGTCCCGAAAGCGAAGGTGAAATTCAGAGTTGGAATGTTCTATTTCATAAGCAAAAAAATCTAGAGTTTTCTTACCAGGTACTCCAACTGCTGCCAGAACAGGATAGAATACAGTCTCTGTCAAATACGTTTCCAACCCAAGAAATATCTTACTGAACTTGAGCTACTCTCCAGCTTCAAGTATTCAATCAAACTGTTATAATGACACAGTGCGAGATGACTGTTCATCCGTTAAACTCCGATGAATCCCAGACGATTTCATGAGAGTGTATTGCCACGGAGTCTAGGTAGAGTTTCCTGATAATCCGAGTCAATATTCTCGAGGTCTTCGTGATCCAAAGCACTGTGCAATGTAGTAAAACGTTCAGGTGAAAAACTATGGCTGTAATAACGACGAAGAGGATAATTCATTTATACAACTTATTACAAGAGGCAGTTCCACCCTTTGCATAGTGTCTAATGGTATGGCTATTAGATACAGAAGCGGCTTTGATCTAATTTGATTTATCATTTTTGCATGAGTATAGATAAAGTAAAACATATTGCTTTGCATGTTATCCAATGTTATGGTCCAGTCCAGATCCCCTTCAAATTTATTAAGACAAGAACCGACACCTTTTTTTCTTATTATAAAGGTAAGTGCTCGTCTTTGCGTTCCAGATGTAAATTGATTGGTCAAATCAATAGTACAAAAGCAAGAATTGGAATAAAGTAACTAAATTGGGAAATTAAACAGAATAATAGGCTAGTTAAGAAGTAAATATTTTCCCACCAGCAATTCTCCAAGAAAAGCATCAGGAGAAATCTCTCTGTGTGTGACAGAGAGGAGGAGAGACAGTAGCAGGAAGAGATATCTTGGAGCTTAAAAAAACAGCTTCAAGTACCCAGCAGGAACTGCTGCTGAGAAACTAAACCGAAACATCCTTTATCTGGGGGAATCTTGACACCCCGTATTCCGAAAACCTCTAAATTTTAATAACACCCGAAGCCCTCTAAAGATGTTAAGTCTGCTGGATTGTAATAGACAATTAGTCCCCTCTCCCAAACTCTCACTTCTAATAATGCAAAGTACAAAATACACCTCTCACATCGTCACACTTCTGAAAAGAATATGAAATACTAATATACAAATATCGCTCAATTTTTAAAGACCTTTACATTTCTGCTTGTATACTCTTACACGTTTGTAAACAGTCTGAATTTGTTTTTTTTTCAAAACCGTTAACGCATTATGGTGTGTTTATGGGACAAGCCAGACCCCTTTAAAACATTTCAAATTTAGTTATTGTTTTAAGCAGGCGTATTGTGGCTATTCCAGGAGTGATACAGCTGATCAAAATACCCATATTTAAACTAAACAGAATTTATTTGCATACTAACAACAGAAAACCGAATTTACAATAATAAAACTTCACAGTATTTCAAAACTCATGAAAAGACAACTTAATGATGATGTTCCAAATGCCTATGAAATCTCATAAACAACTCTTGGTAAAAAGGTGAAATCGAACAATTGGTTGCATAGGACAGATGTTAGAGAGGGAGAGAGTCGGCCTGGAACTGCTTATCTGTGTCCCGAGCAGCTTCTCTGTGTTTCAAGCTAAAACCTGACCACCAGCTACAAAAAAGTTAGGTAACATCAAACCAAGCCAAGCCCTGAACTGGGGATTTGGCCACTCTATTTTCATGGTAAAAGTTAAATAACACACTTAAACGCTTCCTTATTGAGACGTTTCAAGAAATATCAGAACCTCTGCCTTTACAACCCCGCTGAAAAAATGTTTCAGGACAAAATGAACATTGTGAAAGGAGCAGCACTGTCACAATTAGCAGACACAAATATCTTAGACACATTAATGGCTTTATAAATTTTGAATTTCTTTGGTTCAACGCATCCTTCTCAATCAGTGAGTATTCCTTATGATCATTCAATTTTCTGGAAAAAAAATCCAGAACGATTTTTTTTTACTCTTGTTGTCTTCTTGCAATACTACTGCAACAACTCATATGACACGCATAAATAGACATCTTGCATAATTAAGTGTGGGTAACAATGGGGAAATTGTGAATATAGCTTCTGACATTTCTCCATTCACTTAAAGTTTCTGCACTTAATCAAGTCAGTTAATGGAGCAACCCACATTTCTAAACTTCAGAGATGAAAACAAAGGCACAGCAGGTCAGGCCAGATCCAAAGAGCAGGAGAGTTGATGGTTCGGGCATAACCCCTTCATCAGGAACGTGGAGGGGAAACGGGGTAGAGAAATAGAGAAGTCGAGGTAGGACTGGGGGGAAGATCGGTGGGAAGGGGATAGGTGGATGCAGATTGGGGTTATTGTGATAGGTCAGCGTGGAGGTGGAGCAGATGGATGAGAAGGAAGATCGAAATGTAGAACAGGACAAGAGGATGGTGTCGATTTGGAGTGCTCCATTTGGTAATGCAATTGCTACCCACAACACCTCCTTTTAATAGGCAAATATGAGGACTGCAGATGTTGGAAATCAGAGTTCTAGATTCGAGAGGTGCTGGAAAAGCATATTAGGTCAGGTCGCATTCGGGGAGTAGGAAAATCGACGATCAGGCAAAAACCCTTCATCAGGGCTGGATATTAGTAACCTCCTTTTAATAACCCACCAGATATCCAAATTGATGAAACTGGCCATTTCTTAATCATCTGAATATACGATGGTCTCTAATTCCTCATGAAAACATACTTTTTCAGATCATAACATTCGGAAATGCTTGCGTGAAGGCTTTTGGATGCAACCATTTGTTTTTTATTTTCATTTCTCTGTTGTAATTTGGAACATTTCTCTGAACTAAAAATACCGATGAAAAATATCTATTAACTTTTCTTGTTTTTCTTTCAACCATTTGATCAAACATAGTTTCTAATGATTGATCTTCATCTTCATGGAGCAGAGAACATAGAACAGTACAACACAGTACAGGAGCTCTTTGACCCTTGATGCTGTGCCGACCTTTTTTCCTACTCTAAGATCAGACTAACCAAAATAACCTTCGTTGTACTATCTTCCATGTGCCTATCCAAAACTCACTTAAATGTCCATAATATATCTAACTCTTTTTCCACTGCTGGCAGTACATTCCATGCACCCATTACACTCTTTTTAAAGAAGCCACCTCTGAGCTTTCCCATAAACCATGTTCCAATAAACTTAAAATTATGCCCCCTTGTGATAGCCATTTCCAATCTAGGAACAAAAGGTTGTAGTTACCCACTCTATGCTTCGTATCATCTTAATAAACCTCTATCAAGTCACCAGTCATCCTGCTTTGCTCCAATAAGAAAACTCCAGCTCCTTAAAAAAAGTCTTCATAATACATGCCCTCTAGTCCAGGAAGCATCCAGCTAAATGACCTCTGCATCCCTTCTAAAACTTCCACATCTTTCCAATAATGAGGCAAACAGAACTGAACACAATCTTACAAGAGTATCTTAACCCGGACAAAAAGAGATGCCGCATCAATGTATGACTCTTAAACTCAATTCCCCTGCTAATGAAAGCCTCTGCAACATTTTCCTTCTAAAAACCTCATCAACTTGGTTGGAAAATTTTGAAGATCTATACTCTTGGACCCCAATATCCCTCCGTTCCTCTGCCACACATTTTCCCTTTAACCCTGTAATCTGCATTCAAATCGAAACTTCCAAAATGAATCACTTTATACATTTCCAGGTTGGACTCCATCTGCCAATTATCAACCCAGTTCTGCATCCTGTCAATATCCCGTTGCAACCTACACCAGCCATCCACCAGCCGTGCACAACGACATCAAACTTCATGTCATCAGCAGACTTTCTAATCTGTCCATTCGCTTCCTCATTCAAGTCATTTATAAAAATAATAAGGAGCAAATGTCCCAGGACCAATCCCTGCAGAACACCATTAGTCACCAAACTCCAGGCAGAACACATTCCAGCTACCACCGCTCGCGATCAGCCAAATCTGTATTGAGACAGTCAGATTTCCCAGTATCCCATGCCTCTTTTTTTTCTGATTGAGTGTACCATGAGAAACCTTATCAAAAGCCTTGATAAAATCCATATACACTCTATCCATTGCTCTACTGCTCTACCTTGATCAATGTGTTTTGTCATATCTTCAAATAATTCAAAAACGTTTGTGAGGCATGACCTGCCCTGCACAAAACCATGCTGAATATCCCTAATCAAACTATTGTTTTCCAGCCTTGTCTCTGAGAAGGCGTTGCAATACGTTGCCCACCACAGATGTAAGACTGCCTCGTCTGTAATTCCCAGGATTATCCTTATTCCCCTCTTGAACAAGGGAATAGCATTTGCCAACCTGCAATCATCAGGCACTACTCCTGTGGACCGTGAGGAGGAAAAGATCATTGCCAAAGGCACAAAAGTCTCTTCTCTCGCTTCCTTTAAAAAGCCAGTTGTACCATTTGTGGCCAGGGGATGCATCTATCCTTACAGAATTGAATCAAAGAACGCCTACAATGTGGAAACACACACTTCGGCTGAACAAATCCACCCTGACCCCCTGAACAGCAATGCACCCAGACCCATTCCCTTGCACTATTATTCTATATTTACCCTTGATTAAATCCTAATCTACACATCCCTGAACACTATGAGCAAATTAGCATGGTCAATTCACCGAACGTACACATCTTTGGATTGTAGGAGGAAACCAGCGCACCTGGATGAATAACATGCAGATTCAGAGAGAATGTGTAAACTCCACGCAGATTCCTGGCGCTGTGAGGAAGCAATGCTAACTACTGAGCCACTGTGCCGCCGAAAACATGTGTTTCAGCATTTTCAGCACAACTGTCTGATGCAAAAAACGCATTAAGGACATCCCCTACCTTCTCTGACTCCAGAGACAAGTTCCCTCCCGTATCCCTGATCAACCTTACCCTCACTCTGGCTATTCTTTTCTTTCCCACATGAGTGGAGAACGCCTTGGAGCTTTCCATAGTCTTACCTTCTGACGCTTCTCGTTCCCGCCCTCTAGCTCTCCTAAGTCAATTCCTCAGTTCCTTCCTGTCTAACCCGTAAACATTAGAGCCCTATCCGATCCTTGCTACCTCAACACTAAGGTTCCTTCTTTCTTTAGACTAGATGCTCCACATCTCTTGTCACTCAACGTTCTGTCAACCTAAAATTCTTTCCTTGCCTCAGTGGGACAAACCTGTCCAACACTATCAGCAAGCGCTTCCTGAACAACCTCCATATTTCTGTCATGCAGTTCCCTTATGACAAGCCAAACAGAGACACGCAAGAGAATTCCTAGAAGAGTGGCATTCCAACCGGAACTCTATCAACAAATACATCGACTTAGTCCCCACCTACCACATCCCGAGAAAAAGAACAGGAAATGACATCACCATAAGAAATTACATTGCCAACCAATGAAACACTAAAATATAAATACAAAGCAGAAATCATGTACACCCTTTGCCTGAGGCCCACTGAAGATCTTATCTAGTATGATGACGTAACTTCTAGATATGAACCTCCCAGCTCAGCGAGCAAAACGACATCCACACTTCAGGCGTTCATTTTGCTTCCTATTAGCATTGTTATTCCTCTTCCCATAATTAAATACTTCCTCATACAATGTGCTCCGAACCGTCTCCATTAGTATATTAAAGGTGAGGTAGTTGTGAATGCTATTGCTGAAATGTTTCCCAACGAGAGATCCGACACCTGGCATGGTTCCTTGCTAAGCATTAAATCCAATATGGTCTCCTCCTCTAGTCTGCTTATCTGCCTATTAAATCAGGCACCATTCCCGGACACACCTGACAAAAACTGCTCCATCCCAACTACTTGAACTCAGAAGGTTACAATCAATATTAAGTAAGTTAAAGTCACCCAAGGCAACAACTCTGTTACTTCTGCACCTTTCCAAATCTGCGCCTCCATGTCTCTGTTGCTATTGGGCGTTTGTAGAAAATTCCAAATAAAGTGGCTGTTCCTTTCCTGCTTCTGACGTTCACGCATACTGACTCGGTAGATGACCTTCCTTTCTGCAGATGTGCTACTGTCCCTGATTAGCAATGTCACTTCTTCACCTCTTTTACCTCTCACCCCCCCCCCCCCCCCCATTCATTTTGAATAATCTGAACTCTGGAACATACAACAACCATTCCTGCCTTCCAACTTCCGTATCTTTATCCTTTGATTTTGCTGTCCTGTTTCCACCTCTGGCTTTGCGACTTTTTTTTAAAACCACACAGTCAGGAAAGCTCCCAAGGTATCCTTATTGGAATTCACAGTTGTTTGATTATGAACCGGCTTTTCAACAAGAGTAGGCCTCACTCTCATCTGTGATCGAGCTCTTTCTTTACAAAGAATAAACTGCATGCCTGGAACAGAGAATTTTTTCCAACCCTGAGCATCACTTCACCATTGCTCACCAGACAATTTAATCTCACTTTACACAATGGATAAGTTCTCTTCGAAACATGACTTCCACATATTACCACATTTTCTAGCAATATTCCTTCTGAATAACATACCTTCCCATCTTTCACGTGCTTTTATATCGATTAAAATCTTAATATCTTCAACTGCTCCTTCTGCCATACATGAGTCAGCCTTAACCATGCAAGTAAGTCATTTAAACAAATCTAGCACTTTCCTGTCAAACAAATCCTGAACAGGTTTTGCATTTTTTCACAGCGTTATGTCTGTGACTACGCTTTCCTTTACCACTTGAACAACACTCACCGGGGTATCCATTTTTTTTATCCATATCCGTCTTCCCAGTTCTTTTTTCCTAACAGACAAATATGGTGATTTATGTTCCCTACATCTTGACAGTGAGAAAATCTGAGCTTTTTCCACTTCTCATTCCCCCTCATGGGTTTCCATTTTACCCCTTGGTAAACTATTTTTAACATCTGCATTGAGATTTCCTTTTGCCTTACCACCTGCGGATTTCTCTGTTCACGAGTTTCTATCACTAAGAGATTGAAATTGCGGTTGGAAGCCAACCTTTGGTTTACGAACCAACTCACAAGCATCTGCCATTTCTGCGGCTAATCTTGTTGTCTTAACTCTCTGCTCTGCCACATGAGCTCTCACAACCTTTCGAAATTAAATTTTGAACTACTCTAAAATAATAATCTCTGTACTAGAGTCATACATTTGAACTACTTCCATATCCACCTATCAAGGATACTTTATTTGAGCCATTCAAACTGCATGCTCGTTTGACCAAGTGCGCTCTTAGATTCCTAAAATATGGCCAATAGGCATATGCCCTTCTCTATCTCCTCATACATGCATTTCTTTACCTCCTCATACTCGCCTGATTGTGATGGTTGTGATGTAAATACATCACTAGCTCCACCTAACAAATTTGTTTGCACCAACAATACTCACATCGTCACCGATCATTTCATTTATTTATCGACTTTCTGAATTGAAATAGAAAAAGAAGCTTCAATATCCTTCTCATTGATCTGAGGTAACTCTTGGGCATATTGAAACACATCCCCATTCAGCTTTTGGCTGCAATACGACTGGCCTCCATCACTATCCTCCTCACTACTCCGTCATTTCAACTGCACCTGCACGATTTTAAATTAGAATGGTACAGCAAGTCAGGCTGATCCGAGGAGAAGGAGAGTCGACCATTAAGCATAAGCCCTTCATCAGGAATGTGCAGGGGAAAGGGGAATGAGAGATAAATGGGGGTTAGAGGTAAGGCACGGAGGGGTTGTTGGGAAAGTGTTAGATGAATCAAAGTTCCCCACTTTGAATCGAATATGAGCTTTCAGTTCCAAACACAGATGTTCAAAAGCCAATTATTCTCCCGCACTTCCCTCACTTCCTCCCGTTCTTCATCCAGGGTCTGCCTTTCATTTGCTTTCCCTCTGTTTTTAACCATATTTTCGAATTGTTTCATTTCCATTGCCTTGCTATTTGCTCAGCCAGAATTATTCTGTCTTTTTCTTTTACCTTTGACTATGCCGCTATCTCAAACTGATTCATTTGTAATTCAATTCTGCCAATCCAAATATTATGATGGTATTCCTGGCGAATGTACTTGCTGCGGGATTGCCACAACCATCACTTCCTTCCTCACAGGCGTAGGGAACCCCCATCTTCAGCTTGTTTGCTAATGCCAAAAGCTTTGCAATGCTCACTTTCTCTATAATACCGTAACAGAATTCTTCCACTCACAAGAAACTCAGTTACTGAAAAAGCCATGATTACACATGACATATCTGTTTAAACCAACCGAATTTAAATCCTAAAGTAACACTTTATACTCACTGTTTTTAAGTCCAATAATTGTAAACCCTCGAACTGGGGCATTTGATCACAACAAGAGTCCCAAGCCTTATAGGTAGCAGCTCAAACCACCTAAAAATAAATTAAGGAGATAGCCGAGACTCAAATTTTAAAATTATTTTTAAAGCAAGTTCCAGACAAATCATGCACTTCAGTTAAAATACAACAAAAGAAACAATTGGAATAATTTTATTTTATTGGTAATCTTAACAAAAGAAGGGTTTATTCAACTCTAAATAATAGCTATCCAATACTGCAACGTCCCATGAACACATCCTTGAAAAAGTCAAATTCAATAAAATAGATAAATTCAACAGAAAATACTGACGTAGAGAGTAACAGGGAGACGTAGACTGCATCTTCCAAACCCAGGTTCAAGACCCCAACAGGAACAACTGCTGAATAATTAAACTGAAATTCCTGGCTGTGGGGGAGTTGGACTCCATTTTTTCATGCTACTTTTATTGTTCCAAATTTTAAACACACCCGAAGATCTGAAGAATGTCTCACTTTATTATAGTCAAACAGACAGCTCCGTGACTCTGTCATCATAAAAAAATCTTTTGAGGAAAGAAATCATAATGTGCACTTCTGAAAGCCATTATATTGTCACAAGATGCAAACAATACCTTCCATCGATACTTCGTGGTAATAGAGCTGAATGCAGATCGCTTTTGTATACCTAAAAGAAGGTGCAACTCTAATATAGAAGTATTAAATATGTTTGTATGGGTTTTCGAACTTTTCTATCTTCCGATCAATGGGAGAGCTTGAAAGAGTTTATAGCGAGGGTGGCAAGTGCCTTTGATAATGTTGGCTATTTTAGCAAGGCAATGGGAAATGTAGATAAGAGTCAATTGATGGAATGCTGCGTTGTGTGACGAACACGGCTGTTTAAAACTCTCTTGTAATTTTTTTGTGGTCTTGTGCAAACCAGTTACCAAACCACACTGTGATGCATCTAGATAAGATCATTTCTGTGGTGCATTTTAAAAAAGTTGTAAGAGCCACGACACACATGCTGAATTTGCTGGACTTTCCGAGGAAGTGCAGGTGTTGTTGTGCTTTCTTGACCATAGCGTTAGAAGGACCAGGATAGGTAGTTAGTGATATATGCTCTTTGGGATATTGAAGCTCACAAGCATCTCCACTTCATCATTAATGGCCCTGACAGAGATGTGTCCTCCTCTAGGCGTATTAATGTCAAAGACAAGCTGTTTCATATCACTAACATAAAGGGGGAGATAGTTCGTTAAGCTATGACACTACGCTCTCGATCTCCTTACAATACTCCCTCCCATCATTGTTTAAGATACGACTCATTACCACGGTGTCATCAACAAATATGTCAGCAGTATCAGAGCAGAGTGACATCAATGTGGGACAGGTGAAAGGCTCAGTGGATGGCGGCATATGGTTTTACAATTGTCCAAAGTTTTTGAGCTTTATTCGGCTCGTTGGGATGAGAGGGATGGTTACAGTATGGATGATTGAATTTGATGTGGCACCATAGCACAATAACTCATTTGGGAGTGAGCGTGAAGATAAAAATAGTGTCAATGTGGGATAGTATGTAGAATGGCCTCGATGCTGTTCTCTGCAGCGAGCAGTGTGCTCTCAGGCGACGACAGTATGATCGTGGTCTGCGCCAATGGACAGGGGACGTCGACTCTGGGTTACAAAAGCCCATGCAGTGACAAGGTGTAGTATCCGTGATCACTGTAAAAGTCTGATCCAGCTCGTCGGGAATAACTAGAGAAGAGATTGTGCTGAGGCTTGTATGGAAATGTCAGTGCTACATTAGAAAGGAGAATGTATAAAGGGTGTCCTATCGGGATTACGAGCTCAGCCATCTGAAATGTGGCAGAAATTGGACGTGTGCATCGATTTGATTGCGTGGCTTCATGTCTGATGTAAGAGAAGTATGTTCTGTTTCGTGAGGCACTGACAGCTGCTCTGACAAAACTGCATGGGACTGTTGCTCCCGCAAGCCAGCTAGGAAATGAAATAGAGACAGTTTTAAACAAATTTTAGAAAATGAGAATGGAAGATTAGGTCAAGGTCACAAATGAAGGAATTGAGTTGAGTCAGGAGAACAAAATACTGATGTGGCAAATGTAGGTCAGAGAATGACAGAACGGGGCAGACAGAAAAGTACCTGAAATTGTACCTGCAATCAAGACCCAGATACTACAGAGTTAAGATACTGTGGAGATGGAATAGATTATAAAAGCTCATTGTTTCAATGCACCTTCATTTGACAAAGAATTTCATGGCTTATAACGTGCACTGAAATTGATTAAAATGATTTTGAAGGCAATACGGAAACTTGGCTGCAAGATTAAAATAAATGTGTTCTGAATATTCAAGGATTATTAACGTTCACAAATATTTTAATAGACGTTAGTCTCATCATCATCAAAATTAGTTTTCGAGCAATATTCAGGGATGCACTTGGCTCAGGCGATTAGGATGTAGAATTAGTTTGGGTGGAGATGAGGACGTGTAAGCGAAATAAACCACTACTGGGTATGATGGACTGCACAGTGACTAAAATATATGAAGATGTATAGCAGAAATAAAAACATTGAGAGCTGTCATAATGCAACATTCACGAGAGTTCTTAATTTACATGTGAAATGAAAAGAATAAATCATATTTTATTGTCAATCCTAGTTTATTGCATAATATGACACAATGAATTAATGAACCTTTAGGTAGATGTGATGACAATTTTTTTTTTAGTTTCGTGATGTGGGTGATTCTTTCTCGGCCAGCACTTATTGTCTGTCCCTCATCGCCCTTCAGAAGGTAATGGTGAGCTATTCTCATAAACCACTGCAGTTTATCTGGTGTAGGTACACCACAATACTTTTAGAGAGGCTGTTGCAATAATTTGACCCAGTGACACTGAAAGAACAGTGCATTTGCAAATCAGAACGGTGAGTGGTTTGAGGGGGAAGGACGAAATCCAAGGTGGTCATGTTCCCACGTATTCGCTATTTTCTTTCAAGACAGAAGGGATTATAGTTTTGCAGATACTGAGGATGTTTGATGAGTTTCTGCAGAGCGTGTTGTGGACGGTATATACTGCTGCTACAGATCTTCAGTGGAGGAGGGAGGGGATATTTGCGACTGTGGTGCCAATCATGTTGGCCGCTTTGTCCAGGTGGTGTCAAGTGTCTCGAGTGTTGTTGCAGCTACATCCGTCCAGGTAATTTGGCAGTATCCTATCACACTCCTGACGTGTGCCTTGTAGATGGTGGACAGGCTTTAGGGAGTCAGGATGTGAGTTAATCACTGCAGGATTTTTGCCTCTGAGATACCCTTATAACCACTGTAAGTATATGAGGAGTCCAATTCAGGGCAGCAGATTGATTTTGGTGAGCAGCAATTACATTGATTATGTGACACTTTTGAAGCAAAATCAATGTTGATGTCAATATGAATGGAGACCAAAGAAGAACACTACTTGGTCTCATTTAGGATACATCAGGACAGCCAAAAGCATGAGCAAGGCTGCATCTATCTCTTATGCTGGAAGACCGGACTTACTCCAATTCGACAAAATGTTGACGAATTGGATTCAATCCAGGGCTGTGTTGTGATCTATTGTGCATGGTGGTCTGCTATTACCTGCTTTCCAGCGGAATATTCAGCGCCAACATGGAGCATATCAACTTCCAATTATGTTGATAAGTTTGAATGAGATTGCGCTTTTTAAAAATAAATATCACAGTCAAATAAACAATTTTTCTCCTTTTCTTAATACGTTGGCTCACAAGAGGCATCTATGTTAAAATCGTTTGTTCATTGACTGTGAACCGATTGAAACTACGGAGGGTTGATTTGTGCATAAATGTCGGTTTTCTGACATTGGTTCTACTGTGCACTATGTGAAGTCTTTCAGCTGATAATCAGTACATAATTTTGTTTTGAAAGAGGACAACAGGCTCACTTTCTGATAAAGGAGATTTATTACTCAATTCTTACCATTATTGGTCCGCCTGGTAAGTCATTGCACTTTGTTCAAAGTTTGTAAGAAGATTTGTAGCTCGGGTGCTCATTGTTGTGGTTCTGTTCGCCGAGCTGGGAATTTGTGTTGCAGTCGTTTCGTCCCCTGTCTCGGCGACATCCTCAGTGCTTGGGAGCCTCCTGTGAATTGCTTCTGTGATGTTTCCTCCTGCATTTATAGTAGTTTGTCTCTCCCACTTCCGGTTGTCAATTCCAGCTGTCCGCTGCATTGGCCGGTATATTGGGTCCAGGTCGATGTGTTTGTTGATAGAATCTGTGGATGAGTGCCATGCCTCTAGTAATTTCCTGGCTGTTCTCTGTTTGGCTTGTCCTATAATAGTAGTGCTGTCCCAGTCGACCTCATGTTGCTTTTCATCTGCCTGTGTGGCTACGAAGGATAGCTGGTCGTGTCGTTTCGTGGATAGTAGGTGTTCATGGATACGGATCGTTAGCTGTCTTCCTGTTTGTCCTATGTAGTGTTTTGTGCAGCCCTTTCATGGGATTATGTACACTACGTTGGTTTTGCGCATGCTGGGTATCTGGTCCTTTGTCCTGGTGAGTTATTGTCTGAGAGTGGCTGTTGGTTTGTGTGCTGTTATGAGTCCTAGTGGTTCGCAGTAGTCTGGCTGTCAGTTCAGAAATGTTCTTGATGTATGGTAACGTGGCTAGTCCTTTGGGCTGTGGCATGTCTCCATTCCGTTGTCTTTCCCTTCGGCATCTGTTGATGAAATTGCACATTTTTTTCATTCCGGTACCTCACTGTTGTGTTCAGGGTTATTCCATACCTAACTGTTGTTGCCCTTGATTTGTCTGTTTGTTTCATAGTCAACTTCATATTTGACAGACTTGCCTCTTTATGCTACCAAAAGGTTACATTAAAGTATTCCATGGTGAGAACTGTAATGATAGTCGTAATAGCGTTCTCCTTTTTTATCACGATAATGGATATCTCCATTGCATTTGTTTCCGAAGCTGAATGAAAGTTAATAATGTGCAATGGGGCTGCCGGACAAAGGTAGCTTTCTGCTCTTTATCTGTGTCCTTACCTTACTCCTACTTTCACAGAATCATGCTCCGTTTGCCTTAATCATGTTGTTGAATTCTTTGACAACCACTCGGATTTTCGTAGCTAGCAGAGTATGCAGGAATCTCAGAGGTCACGACAGCAGAGCGCAAAGCGACCTTGAGATTCAGAACCGAAGGAAGACCATCATTTTGCACCTCACTATATTGAGCAACTTTACACTGCTCTGGATGACAACTGCTGTAAACTTCCTAATGAGCAGAATGACCAACACCAACAATTAGAGATATGATTACGTAGCTCCTAGATATCTCGCCACCGAAACTAAAGATATGCTGAAGCATTTGAGTTCATCACCAAATACATGCATCTATGCAGCTACTCAGAGTAAATTCCTGTACGAGTTGAAGGAAATACTGACATCTCCTTCGACATTAATCCTAAGATTGTCTAAACATTAAGTAAAAGTGAAATAAGATTTCTTGGGAAAATAGATGTTTGACTTTGATTCATGTTTGAAACTGCACATTGTCCCAGTGATCATACATTTACACTCTACATGCAGATTTGCACTTGAATATGCGTGAGTGGCATGCGATATGTATACCCTTGTAGGACGTCGGCCAGTATTTGTTGCCGTCACCATTTGATGTGTTGGCGAGCTTCCTTCTGCTGCAAACCTTTTGCTGTGACTTATCCGACAATGCACTTTAGGGAAGGAATTCCAGAATTTGACCAAGTGACAGTAAAGGAACAGAGTTTATATATTTTGAACTCAGGATTGTGAATGGCTTGGAGGGAAGTTGCAGCTGGTGGCATTCCTATGCTTCTGCTGTTTTTCAGATGGAAGTGGTTGTGCGTTTGGAAGGAACTGTGTAAGGAATAAATTAAAAAAGGACCCAAGAAGAACTGGAAGAAACAACGCCTTTTGATGGAATGACCAATGACAAGAGGGAATAGATTTAAAGTAAGGAGCAGGACGTTTAGAAGGGAAGTTAGTAAAAGCGTTGCACTTAGACTCTGGTGGGACTCTGGAACTCACTGCTTGTCAGGATGTTAGATTCACACTTGTGATGTCAAATCATACAAGGCTATGGGCCAAGTGCTGGAAAATGACTTTACACCACAAGACCAGAAGAAATAGGAATGGAAGTAAGCCATTTACGCCTTCCTCATGACGGGCTTGTGCCTGAAATGTCAACTCTCCTGCTCCTCTGATGCTGCCTGGCCTGCTGTGCTTTTCCAGCAATACACTTTTCAACCCTTTTAACCCTTCGAACATCCTCAGAATAGAATTGTACATCAGCTGCCATTCATCATATCTACTTTCCGGCTCTTTTCCCGTAATCTTTGATTCCTGACTGATCAAGCATCTACCTATCCCAGCCTTCAATATATACAAGGACACTGCCCCAACAGATCTCTTTGGCAAAGACTCACAACTTTCTCCTCTCAGTCTTCCGTTAGTTTCCAAAGCAATGGGATCATGTTCATATGCACGAGCGTTATTTAGTGTAATGATCATAAATTGGGTACCCCCTATGGGGGAAGAAAGCTGAAACAGTATAGAGTTGGATCATCAGCCATTATCATTGCAGAGCAAAGCATCAGCCATTGCAATGCAAGTACAAAAGGCCAAATGGTCAAATCCTGTTCCTATTTCTTTTATTTCTGTGTGGTAGAGAAACGCAGGGAATAATGACAAGTAGAAATTGTGAAATGAGAGAATATTAACCTCAATACAATATGAGACATGCAGTCAGTGTAAAATGTAAACAAATGTCTGTGAGGACACTTTTAATACAGCGATCAAAACATTTGTGCCTTTCCAGATTCTCCTTTCTGAAAGACTAGTACAAATGTGTTGTACCCCATAAAGGACACAAAAATAAAGTTATTTCTGTCTGACAAGTGTCATCATACCATTTATATACTGGCTGATCTTTTCTTCAATTACTTAAGTTTTCCAGTTTTGTGGTATTTGTCAGTCTATTCACATTTATAAAGTGTTTGGGCAACTACGGTTGGTCTAATGGTATACAAATTGATGCACCATTTATGGATAGTATGACGATGCTGTCACTTTCAACAGGTTACTTTGTCCTTGTTTTTTTTAATAGAGATTGCAAAGGCAGAGCTACCATAATGTCCAATGGCAAGGAGAGGCCAGTTCTAACAGTCCAGGTTTTACTCTAGTTTGTTTTATTTGTCGCAATCATATGGTGTGTGATTCTCAGAAAGTTCGAAGCTTCAGTAAAGGACTCTTATTAATTTCTCTGTAAACTCTCTCTGGATATTCTTCCATCCTGCCTGCAAGTATCTCTGTTTGAATTTACCTTTTGTTAAAGCTGAGTGGTTTGACCAGATGCACACCTGGAACATCCACTGCACATCTGCTTTTAAATTAAGAGAACATTCGGATTAGGCTATCTTTTTAAAATATTATGAGGGTGTCTGGCCTTGCAATGTCAATAATTTATTATATAAAGGTATTGTAAGTAGGTATGCTGACTATTGTTGTGTGTAAATGGTTATAATATACCTTCAATTTTATTGCTTAATCAGAATTCTCAGAGACAACGAAGTGCTGAAACAATGAATTAAACTTTATTTCATTTAGCAAACAAAATAACAATCCTCAATCATGAAAGTTCAGACTCAAATTCACTATTATGTAATTAAAGGTGTGACATTATTAATGGCCATTTAGACGTCTACATTCATTACAATGATTGCTCTTCAGGGGTTATCAAGTCTGTAGCTTGCCAGGAGTCGCTTCCCTATAATTTGTTACATTCAGTGTTAGCTGCATGTTAAAACCACAGCCTGCACTATCATTAACCCCATTCCCTCAGCACATTCGATCTGGAGATAATCTTAATTTTCCATTTGTCAGGAGCAGCAGATTATCAGTCAGTTATTACCGCCTTGCTCCCAGGAAACGGCTGGTTGAGAAGCTTCACCTTCTTCTACAGAGGATGGTTAATTGGCGTTTTGCTTTTAATTCTTTCGCAACAGTTTCTCCTTGTTCTTTCAACCAGGAAACATAATTCCAAATAGAGTTATTGTTGATTCTTTCAATCCCTGACCAGTTATTAAAGCTCAGACATTTACAGTATCGGACTGTATAGTTAATTGCACTTTGGTCATATATTCGAAAAGTATGTAAACTTTGATTAGTATGCCTGTTTTATACTGATTGGGTGCAATAAATTCATAAGATGAAATTGCTGCATCTGCCTGTCCAGACATAGGATAGCGATCTTGGGATTAGTCTCACTGCCAGATGCTAGTGATGCCAGAAACAGGAAGATAATAGAGGGGAATTTGTAGCTAGATTGCTGGTGTATGATGGACAGCTTCAGATTTTTGAGTCATTGGAGTGTATTCCAGGAATGGAGGGACCTGTACAAGAAAGATGTGTTGCAGATAACCTGGACGGGCATCAGTAACAGACATGGAGGTCTGCTAATGACAGACATGAGGTTTAAAACTGGTGTTCTGGGTGCGAACCAGACCATTGTATCAGTATATGGATGGATGGAAGAGAAGAGAAGGCTAAACAAGTATGTCTAGAGGAAAGAACGGGCAGGGCCAGATTGAAGACCAGACTGGGACTGGCGATCCGATATACATTTATTTTAATTCAAGAGTGCAACAGGAAAAACAGATGAGCTCAGAGCCTGGATTAGCACATGGAAGTACAATGTGGTGGCCATTACAGAAACTCTTTTACGGGAACTGCAGGACTGGCGGCAGAATGCCTCATGGTTTAGATGCTTCTGGCATGATGGAGAAGGGTATAAAAGTGGTGGCGAAGAAGGCCATAGCTGCAATGAGAAAGGACATCTTGGCGGACTCAGCAGTAAAGAAGGTGCAGTCACTATTCCATACCTCCGCATCGCCAGCGGGAGACAGAGAGGGTCAGATATGTGCTGTATTATGAAACATTCCATGTGCCATATTCAAAGCCTAAATCAGTCCAATGTCTCATGAGAAAAAAAATCATCCAATGTTCACTTGATAGAATTATATAGTTGCATGATTAAAACAGGCAGAATTAATTCCGTAATCCTTAGAATCCTACAGCGTGGAAGCAGACCATTTGGACCAATGAGTCGAAACCAATGTTACAAAGATCACCCCTCCCCCCGCCCAGACCCATCTCCCTACCTCATCCCTGTAACCCTGCTTTTCGTCATGACTGACACACCTAATTTCCACATCACTGAGCGCTATGAGTAATTTAGCACAGCCAATCCAAAAACCATGCACACCTTTGAATTATGGGAGAAAATTGGAATGCCTGGAGGAAACCAATCCAGACACGGGGAGAATGTGTAAACTCCACTCAGACAGCCAGCTGAGGGTGGAACTGAGCCCAGTTCTCTGGCGCTGTGAGGCAGTAGTGTGAATAAATAAGCCATAGTGCAAACCTTGGTTCAAAGGAGTCGGTAATTTTACTTTTTCCAAAGTCACTACTCAAATAACCCTTAGATGGAATCAGAAATTGTGCACAGCACATAAAATGCATTCAGTTCAATGTATCTTCCAGCTCAATACTGCCACAGAACGATCTCATCACCGTTCTTTACAACTAGGAAACAAAAAGAATAAGCTTCCTTAGCCATTCCTTTGACAAGTGACACATGAAGAAGACCATAAGACCAGAAGGCATTGCGGCAGAAATTAAGCTTATCGAGTATACTCAACCATTCAATCATGGCTGATAAGGTTTTTCAAACTCATTCTCCTGCTTTCTCCTCTTGTCAATCAAAACCTATCTCTCTCCATCTTAAATATACTCAATACCCCGGGTTCCACGTCCTTCTGTGACTGTGAATTCGCTAGGTTCAGAACTCTCTGGTAAAAGAAGTTTTTCCCAATCTCAATCTAAACTGTCTGGCCTTTATTACAAATCTGTGCCCTTAATTCCTCGCCTCTCCTGACAATGGAAACGTCTTCCTGGTTTCGCACTGTCCAGGCCATTCAGTATGTTTCACGTAAATTTCCTTCCTTCCCCCAAATCCTTCCAGACTCCATCGAGTATGAACCCAGAATCCCCCTATGTTAAACCTTTCATTTCTGGGATCATTCTCATGAACTCATCTGGACCTGCTCCAGGATCACTGCACCCTTCCTTAGATATGGCGCTCAAAACAGTTCACAATACTCTAAATGTCATCTGACTCGTACTTTATAACTCTTCAGACTTAATCCCTGTTTTTATATACCACTCCTTTCTAAATAAATGCCTTCCTACCTGCTGATTCAACCTGCAAGTTTACTTAAAGAGAATCCTGAATTCGGACTCCCAAGTCCCTTTGCACTTCCGATTTCAGAACCTTCTCCCTATTTCGTAAATACTCAATGTCTCTATTCTTCTTACCGAAGTGCAAGACCTCACATTTTTCAATGTTGAATTCTACCTGCTACTTATTTGCACACTCTACTAATCTGTCAAAATCCTTCTGCAGCCTTCCCGCTCCTCAATGCTACCTGTCCCTATACCTTTCCTTGTATCATCTACAAGCTTAACCAGAATGCTCTCAGTTCCTTCATTTAGATAATTGATTTATGAAGTGAAAAGTTGTGGTCCCAACACTGAGTCTTGCAGAACACCACGAGTCAACGGCTTCCAGTTTGAGAATGAACTTTTAACCCCACGCACTGCCTTCTGCCAGACAGGCAAGTTTTTATGCATGATAGTGCCTTGCCTCTCACACCATGGGCGCTTATCTTACTCAGTAGCCACCTGTGTGGAACTTTATCAAAGACCTTCTGGAAGTTCAAGGAATTAACATTCATTGGTTCTCCTTGGTTTTACCTGGGTGTTAGCTCCCCAAAGATTTCCAACAGATTTATTGAAGTGAAACTTCCTCCCCAGTTCCTTCACTGACTGGACGAGATATGGATGAAATTTAATCGACAAACGTCTTTTTCCAGTAATCATCACGGTTCATTTTTGTCAAATTTGCCTTTGTCCCCAAGAAACAAATCAATTCTCACCTTTATTCATGATTTTTATTGCTTTTATGAAGTAATAATGGGACCTGCCCGTTCACAAAGTTCATTTATTTATTTCAGTGAAACCAAGATTAGAAGATCAGTATCGCCCTGAACTCTCATTAATGTTTTGCAAACACAGTGAAAGCTTCCATCTGATTGTCATTCCATCGATAGGCGTTACAGAACTTTGAACTTATTCAACATAATAACGTCGGGATTATTGCATTGCAACTACTTTCATTATCTTTCTAAGTGGGCATAAGAGCGAACCAAAAAGGACCCTGCAGTGAAGAAAAATATCTACCTTTCAAGTAAGCACAAACCTGCATTAATTCTTTGTATTTGCTTCTTCCAAAATCCTGTTCTTTCATTTCCTTCTTTGTTTTTGTTGGACTTTTACCGATCGAGCGCAATTATTTTTTTTAAATGTTCAATCGCTGTGCCATCATCTTCTAACACAGGAGTGTGACTCCTCAAACTTAGCTTTGCAGAGATTAAAGTTGTTTGAGGATAATGAAGGGTGGCTATAATTGTACGTCATTTCGACTATTGTTGTGGAAAATTGACGTTTTGACTAATTCTAAAATAAAGTTCAAGTTTATCTTCAAAACCCGACTTATCCCAAGACATTTCAGGATATCATTTCAAATAGCAGTAACCAGCAATAGTACCAATACATTTTGGCTTGAATGCCTGACTAAGTTCGTGACAGTCATATTGTTCACATCGTCCACAACGTCCACTAACCTTATTCCACCCTTGTTTTTGAATTTAGACAATACCACTTTCATCTCAGGGTGTTAAACTAAGTGGGAGAGTGGTGAATACATTGTAACCTCCCTTGCTTTAGCCTTTCAGCTGTCTCTGGACAAAGGAGTTATCCTTCTACATTGTAAACTGCACGTTGCTTTGCATTTTTGAAGAAGGGTGAAAGAGAAAAAGCAGGAAATTAAATGTCAGTTAGCCTAAAATCTATGGTGGGCCTTTTATCCAAGTTTATAATCAAATATGTGATCGCTGAGCACCCTAAATATTCTCGGTTAATCAGGGAGAGCCATCATGTACTTGTGATAGGTAATCACGCCTGATTATTGAATGATTTAGAATGATGACTGAATAAGTGGACTGGGAATCTACATTGATTTTGTTTGTAGCGGACTTCCAGAGGCATTTAATAATGCCCCAAATAAAAGACTGTGCAGATAGAAACCCACAGAATGATTGGGAAAATGGTAGAAGGCAGAGGCTAGGGATAATGATTAGCTTTTCTCATTGTCAGGAGTTGATATGCATTACGGCCTCATTTATCCATTTTATTTATCCAATTTGGGTAATGGCTTAAATAGTCAGATGTAGTTGTGTACATGACAAAATATTAGGCAACATTATCAGACAGTATACATGATAGCATAAAGTTACAAAGCGATATTGATAGAGAAAGAGCATGAGAGAAAAAAAAAACTTGTGACAGAATGAGTTCAATATAGCAAGTGTGAGATTATCCACTTTATACTGGAAAAGGATGGATCAGGGTACTTTCCAGATGGAAGTGGTTTTGGAAAAGCGCAACAGGTCTGGCAGCACCCAAGAAACAGCAAAGTCGACGTTTCAGGTATCAGCTATTCATAAAGAATGAAGCCCATTCACAATGAAGAGCTTATGCTTGGAACGTCGACTCATCTGCTTCTTGGATGCATCTTGCTCTAATGTGCGTTTCCAGCACAACCCTTTTAGATTCTGACAACTTTTGCCGTGTGGACACAGCAGGAGCAAAGCCCACGAGCAGGGCCAGTCCCCCCTGGGAGACAGGAAGTGTGAGAAATCAGCGAGGGAGCTGGGACCCACTGAAATCATGAGTCTCCCCTCAGTTTCTCCATGTCTTTCCTTATCTCCTGTCTGTTTCTCTCTGACCCCTTTTTTACTTTCCCTTGCTAACTGTTTCTGCATTTCCCTATCTGTGTTTCAATCTCGGTAACACTCTGTCTCCCTACCTGTCTCACTCTCTCTCTCTCCATACTCTCTTCCTTCCTCGTTTTTGCATGCGTCTCTCTTTCTCTTTCATTCTCTCTCTCTTACTTAGTCACTTCATTTCATTTCTATTTATAACTCTTGCCTCTTCTTTCTGACTTTGTCTGTGTTCTTTGCTACTATTTATTTTTCGACTCTCCAAAGGGGTTCCCTGAAAAGGGTTCTGTTGGTGCTCGGAGGGGGGAAAACAACAAACAATAAAACACCCTTCCTCGCCAGTTCCCACTCTGTGCAGTGGATGAACCCCAGTGAAGCTGCAAGAAAGCGCTTGGGGACTCGGTTCATGGACTGCTCCAGAGAGCGCGGCAGCACTTGGTGGTGCAGTAGGTGAGTGACAGCAGGTCCCTAAAGGCCAGTGAAGAAATGGTTGAACCGACAGGAAAGGTGCACCTCGTCACAACCTGGGGCCTTGAAAAGGTTGCCACTCATCACCCAGGAGGATTGATGCCAAGCCTTTCACTCAGCTCCCTCAAGGGGCTGAATCGCCTCCCTCGATGTGATAACACTTCTGTGACTCTTGTGTTTGCACGACCCAAACCAGCCAATAGTGTAATTTTATCCTGATCAATCTGTTAGGACTCACAACTCCAGATTGAAATCGGACTTTGAGGCTCAAGGTTAAGAATAACCCAGCCCCAAATGTTATTATTTGCCTTTATACAATGGATCAGCAAAAGGCAGGCCAGCCTAAAAAATACATCCTATACCACTTCGGCAATATTGAATGATGGGGTACTGTAAAAAGACAGAAGACAGGATTTGAAGTGTATCGATCGCCTTATTTGTAAACATTAAAGCAAAGACAGGCATTAATATAAAAATCTCTACAGAGTTACGTTATTTGCAAAGTGGCAGCTGATTTATACCCAGCAAAGTCCACAAACGCCAATGTGATCATCTTCAGATCATGTAGTGGAGGCTGGCACAATTATAACATTTAATAAAAGGCATTTGGATAGTTTTATATATATATAGGAAGGGTTTTGAGGCATATCGGCCAAGTGCTGTCTGTTGGGTCCAGATTAGGTTATGATATCTGGTCGGCATATCTGGTTGGACTGAATGGTCTGTTTCCGTGTTGTGCATCTCTATGACGCTATGACTTTATCTGCAATCCTCACTTTCTCCTTTTTTTCCGAGACGGCAAGAATTTAAATACAACGAATGCCTTGGGCGTTCAGGTGCATAGATCTTTAAAGAAAATAACAAACGACTGTTGAAAAGCAATCAAAACTGCTAATGGAGTGCTAGGTTTTATATATTATGGACCAGATACTGGTTTGCAGAATTGTAAGTTACAGATATCTAAAATCATGGTAAGACCCAACTTGGAGGACTGTGAGCAGATCTGGGCACGATACCTTAGTAAGGAATTATTGGTATGGAGGGAGCATAATAAATGTTTTCAAGAATTATATCTTTACTTCAGTGTTTAAGTTATGAGGAAAGTTTGTACGAACATTTTCTATGCAATTTAAAAGTGAAAGGGATTACCTAATCAATAATCCACCCAAGATAGTGGGAGAAATAAAAGTAAACTATTTCCACTGATTGGAGATTCCAGAACTAGGGGCATCGTCTCACAATGTGGGCAAGACCCTTCAGGTAAGATGTTATGAAGCATTTCTACACACAAAGAATGGTATATATTTGCAATTGTGTTCCATATATGGTAGTGAATGCTGGATTAGTGGTTAATTTTAAAATTGAGATAGATAGGTTTGTGCTTAAGCAAAAGTATTTAGAGATGGAACAGAGGAAAATACAGCACAGAACGGGCCCTTTGGCCCATGATGTTGTGCCGAGGTTTAATCCAAATGCAAAATATAACAAATTAACCTCCGCCCCCCTCAACTCACTGCTATACATGTGCATGTCCAGCTGTCGCTTAAGTGTCCCTAATGACTCTGCTTCCACCACCACAGCTGGCACCGCATGCCATGCATTCACAACTCCCTGCGTAAAGAACCTACTTCTGATGTCTCCTGTATACCTTGCTCCGAATATTTTCAAACTATGATTCCTCGTAACAGTCAAACCTGGCCTGGGAAAAGTCTCTGGCTATTGACTCTATCGATTCCACTCATTATCTGATATACCTCGATCTGGTCTCCTCTCTTCCTCTTTCTCTCCAGCTCAACAAGTCCCAGGAAAGCCCTTCAGTCCATGCAGCATCCTGATAAATCTTCTTTACACCTTCTTCAAAGCCTCTGTATCGTTCCCATAGTAAGGCGACCAGAGCTGGGCACAATATTGCAAGTGTGGTCTCACCAGGGATTTGCCGAGCTGTAGCAAATCCTCGCGGCTTTAAAACTCCATCCCCCTGTTAATGAAAGCCAAAACACCATCTGTTTTCTTAACAAGCCTATCCACTTGTCTGCCAACTTTGAGGGAACTATGTACACCCAGATCCCTCTGTTCATCCACCCTGCCAAGAATCCGGTCTTTAATCCTATATGCAGCATTTGAGTTCGCAATTATTCAGGTTGAACTCCATCTACTATTTCTCAGCCAAGCTCTCATTTCTGTCTATGCTGCGCTGCAGCCTTCAGTAGCCCTCAATACAATCGATGACATGCCCAACCTTTGTTCATTTGCAAATTTACTAACTCATCCCTCAACCTCATCATCTAAGTCATTTCTAAAAAGAACAAAGAGCAGAGGCCCGAGATTAGAGCCCTGCGGGACCCCACTCAACACTGACATCCAGGCAGAATACTTTCCATCTACAAACACACTTTGCCTTCTGTCAGCCATTCAATTCTGAATCTAGATAGCCAAACCTCCCTGTATCCCATACTTCCTGACTTTATTAATGAGCTTACCATGGGTAACCTTATCAAATGCCTTGCTGAAGTCCATATATGCCACATCCGCGGCTCGACCTTCGTCGACCTGTCTTGTCACCAACTCAAAGATTTGTGAGGCATGACCTTCCCCTCACAAAGCCATGCTGACTGCTTTTCATCACACTATGCTTTGCCTAATGGTTATAAATCTTATCCCTCAGAATTATTTCCAAAACTTTGCTAACTCCAGACCTAAGACTGACTGGTCTGTAATTGCCAGGAATTTCCTTATTACCCTTCTTGAAATAAGGAACAACATTCTCTTCCTTCCAAATCTCTGGTACGACTCCCATGGAGAATGAAGAGGGAAATATCCTCGCCAGCAGCTGAGAAATCTCCTTTTCACTTCACAGAGCAGCCTAGGATAAATCTGGTCTGGCCATGGGGGCTTATCAATCCTAATATTTTCCAAAGTTTCCAGCGCACCAACTTCATTAATTTTGATCTGGTCAAGACCGTATTCCAGCTTCTCAAAGTTTCATTTACAACAAATTCCGTTTCCTTGGTGAAAACGGAAGGGAAAAAACTCATTTAGGCTTCCCCAATCCGATCAGACTCCACGCACAGGTTTCCTCCCCTGATAGGCCCTACCTTCTCACTGATCATTCACTTATTCCTCACGTATGAGTAAAATGCCTTTGGGTTCTCACTACTCCTTCTTGCCAGGCCTTTTTCGTGCCCCCTGGCTCTCCTCAGTCCATCTCTGAGCTCCTTTCTAGAAAGCCAGCAATCTTCGAAATCCGTGCTAGATCCTTGCTTCCTCCATCTTGCGTAAGCTGCCTTCTTTTTTTGACGTGAAGTTCCTCTGTTCTCGTCATCAAAGGTTCCTTAATCTTACCCCTGCTTACCTGTCTTAGAGGAACCAATTTGTGCATCACTCGCAACAACTGCTTCTTAAGTAATCTCCACGTGTCTGCTGTGCCCTTTCTGTGGAACAATTTCTCCCAGTCTGTGCTTCCCAACTCCTGTCTGATAGCGTCGTAATTTCCTTTCCCCCAATTAAATATCTTCCCTCGGTAAGTGCTCCTTTCCCTCTCCAAAGTTATAGTAATTGTGAGGACTGTTCCAAGCTGAGTCACAAAGAAAGTTCCCTCGAAACCCATTTCACATTTGAGCGATTCACTTCCCAGATTATTCCTGAGAAGCGTAAAACACCAATGTAATCATTTCTGATTAACCCAATACAGCATCCACAGTTCCATATCAACCTTTTCACTCATTGCACTAACTCAACAATAAGCTCTCAGTAATAGATGCCCGAGTAACAGTTATTTACTCAATGTGTGTTTGTTGTTTCATTTTATCAGGCTTTCTGCCTATGTCCTTCATGTAATTTCTCATACAGCCTTTTCGAAATACTCTACAACATGGACTGAATATTTCTTTTCAATTTTCAGGTAGACCCTAAAGGCAATGCGGGTCAATAAAACAATAAGTTTCTTATTTAACGTATAATAAAAGAAAAATGAGCAGGAATGAACCAGCAGCTATTTCCATGCCCACCAGACATCACTCCCCAAACCCCTCACCCACCACACTTTCTACTTGCCTTCACTAAACCCCCAGTACATACCACTCCCCTCACCACACCCCCACCTCCCACCACATGCCACTCCCCTCTCAACACACCCACACCACATACCATACCACTCTGACAACACCCCACCATATACTACTCCTTCCTCACCACATCCCCACTACACACCACTCTCCCCACACAGTCCCTGCACCCAACATTCTCTATGTCCTCTGCCACCACGCAGCTGGTAGTTTCCCTCTGTCACCTGACTCCGATTTCATTTCTCCCCTATGTAGAGACTCTCATCTCTTTTTTCCCTCCTTGTCCAATCCTTCAACTCCGTGGAATTGCCTTATTTACCACCCCGTGGGCAGAGAATCACTCCCAATGGCCTGAAGAGATCTCAGCGGAAAACCGGAAGGGAAATGGCTTTCTGAATGGAGGAGTAGCTCCTTTCAAAGCCTCCTGGAGGAATGCTGAAATTAATAGCAGAGCTAAGGTCATTCTGCCCTTCGGATCTACTCCGAATGAATAGGATTAAAATCTGATTCACGGCTCCCACTCCCACCTTGACGCGATTTGGACGCCCAGTTTCCAATAAAACAAAAAGAGATCACTGATTTTCACACTTCACACATGACTAACTTTATTCATTTTGCAGAATTTTCTTCCTGGGATCTATATTTCAGAACAATACAATTTCCAACGTCGGATTCAGGAATCGAAAGCAATAATGAAAGTAACGCTCACAAGAAACGTCTCCCTCTTCAGCCCTTAGAGTCATAGAGTCAGAGGCATAGTCAACTGTGTGATTAGGTGGAGGATCCGAAAATCGTGTCTGCCCATATCAATGACGAACGCATTTTTCTTTAAGTGAAAAAGTTGGAAATATGACTCAACTTATTTTTGAATCAGCAAATACCTTTCGTGAGATGGATAACATGTGCATTCATGTGTAGGAACTGATCAGGGCAGATCAAGTACTGGGGGAGAATAAAAGCTCAATATTGAAACTGCTTAAAGGGATCGCACTCAATCACTTTTCAAATCGATAGATCTACAAATAGCTGGCCAATCAGCATCTAATGAATGGATGAAATGTCGATTATAAGCCAAAAACGAATTGCTGCTACCGCACGTTTGCCTGGTAAAAACTCCACAGAAGTCGTCAGTAAACATGACCACTCATATCTGGAAGATGAAGGAACCAGCAAGAGTATAAGAAGTAGTAAGTACTTTTTTTGTGTGTGTTGAATTGATGTTCCAACCAGCACTTTCTTTTTAATCTCCACTTACCCTGTTTCAGATAATGAATTGCCTGAGGCGGGTAAACTATTGTTAATTTAATGGGCTAAATGACACTTAAAACACAAATATATGTTTAACATTCATAGCGGGTCCCTCCTCCAATGGTTAACTGAAACCTGGTCAGGCATTGATTCCGCCAGTGTGCTGTTTCTGGGATCTGATTTAGGAATGCACACAACTTATCTATCTTACTGTTCTGAAGGAGCAAGCTTCCCCATTAATGAAAGAGGATCGCTTTTAATGAAAATTTTTACAACAAAGTGGAGCAAAGACTTTTAATGAATGTCGTATCTTTTGCCTATTAGACAGAGGAAGTGATCAGGATCACTTAGAGAAGATACTGCGAGATAGAATTTATTGGCATTTTCAAGATCGTTTAGTGTTAGACAGCATGGATTTGTAAGGGGAAGATAGTGTCTCACGAACTTGCGTGAGCTTTTGTTGAGTTAGTGGTAAGAATGATTTATGAAAGAAGGGCAGTGGATGTTGTCTACATGGACTATCGTAAGGCATTTACAAGTTGCTTCATGGCAAGATGGTACTGAAGGTAGAGTCTCATGGCATCCAGGGTGAGCTGGCGAGATGTATATAAAACTTGCTTGGTCATAGAAGATAGAGAATAGTGTGGAAGTGAGATCAGTAAGTAGTGGTATTCTGCAGGGATCAGTGCTAGACCTTTTTGTTTATAATATGTGTAAATGATCTGCTGGAAAACATCGGTGGTCTAATTAGTAAGTTTGCTGACAACACCAAAATTGATGGAGATGCAGATAGTGAGGAACGATGAGCAGGCTTGTTAAAGGACTCAGTGGGATATAGATAGGTTGCAATTCTGGCGAATGAAATGGCAGATGGAGTTTAGTTCGGGCAAATTTGAGGTGAAGTATTTTGGAAGATCTAATTAAGGTGCGAATTGTCAATCCTCAGATGCATTAACATACAGAGCAATCTGGGTGTAAAAGTCCACAGATCACTGAAAGTCGCATCACTGTTGGATAAGGTGGTCAAGAACACATACTTCATGTTTGTCTTCATCGGCCAGGAAATTGAATATAAAATCTGGGAAGTTATGTTGCAGTTCACAAAACTTCAGTGACCCCACATTTGGAATATTGCGCTCAGCTCTGTTGGCCATGCTATCACAAGGACACGGTTTGCAGAGTGCCCATGGAAGGTTTACCAGGACGTGGCCTGGTCTGGATGGTTGCAGTTACGATAAGAGATTGGATAAACTTGGATTGTTCTTATTGGAAAGGCAGAGGGTATGGAGGATAAGTAATCAAGATCTACAAAATTATTAGATAATTACAAATTACCACTCTCTCGTGAAACTTGTCAGAAAGAGTTCAAATATGTTAATCTCTTGCTTTTAGAGACTGATTAGATCGTGCATCCTCGAACTTATAATTTATTTGACTTCTCCCCTTGTTCTTCCTGAGGAAAGGTGACCCACAAGCATGATGTCTTCATAGAGATAGGACACTAACTCAATATCCAGCCCCTGCCTAGGCTATGCGCTCTCCTGCGGCTCCTGAACGTTTCTTGGGATTTCCTTTACTACTTTTACCATATCTTTTCCCAAAGTGCCTTTGTTCAACAACAATCATCGTGACTTTACACGCTCCACCTCACCATAGTGGAAATCACCTGAGGCCTTTAAATTCATTTTCACCCTCTTGAGCTTCTTTCTTCATCTGTGGTAAACAATGATTAGTGTGCCTTAATCTTTGTTTTGTAGTGTAGGATCTCTACTTCTACCAATTTCTATCTCCCACAAGATGCAATTCTTGTGGGAAAATAATTTCCGCCTGATGCACCAACGCATATTCGTGAGCTTTCTGTTCATTCACATGACTTCTCATCGTCTCTGGAAGTGAGATGTTAAACACTTCCAGAAGAGTAATGTCTCTTAGAACCTCATAGGTCTTATCTATATTTTAGGGCCTGCACCCAAAGATGAAAGTGGCAATGTTTAATTTTTTGAAACTCCTCATAACTCTGACTTGGTTCCTTCTTTATGCTTCTGAAACACTGTCTATATGCTTCTGGTACCAATTCATAGGCACCAAAAATAGACAGTTTGATATCTGCATGATCTCTTGACCCTTCATCTGACAACACTGCAAATACCTCACCAGCTCTGAACTAGCATCATTCACAAGTTCTCTGGCCACTCTATTTGCCGAGCCAATTTTTCAAAAAAAAGGCTTCAAAATCTTTCTCATCTCAAGTTTTAATATATTTGTATACATCACTGCTCTTTATCTTCATCCCCATCGTGTTAACTTGACTTTTCTGTTTAATTTGCAATTTGTGAAGCTCAAATTCTCTCTCCCTTTCCCCGTCTGTTTCTTTTGTCTCTCCTCGCTCAGCAAAGAACCTATTCTCGCTTTCTTTTTTCTCTAATTTTCTCTCTTTAATGAGCCTTATCTTCCTCTCCCTCTCTCTCTCTTTTTCTCTAATCCCAAAAAACTTTAGTACCCCATATCTCTTCAAATCTGTCCAAATGCCAGACTGGGATCTTTCTAAAAGGGTCCAAATCTATTGATATCTCGGACCAGAGCCCCCAAACTATTACATACTGCAATGAATTCCTTTGTAAATCAAACCAAGCACCCAGAAGAGATCATATTGCCTCAGACTGTGTTGAAATTTGAATGACAGCGAACTCGCAAATTCCACTATTGAAAAAAAACATCATTTTTTAATCGATAAAAGTGAACATTAACCAATGACTATTCACATTTCTAAGGTCCCCTTGCTCTTAAGTGCCTCCAACTACAACAATGCACTGTTCCAATATGACACGAATTAAATTGCATTAACTTAATTGTAAAACCAAAGAGCCCCATTGCCTTCGCTCTCTTTCTTCTTCAAGTTGAAAATCTCTGTTAGTCGTCTTCTTTCTTTTTACTGCGAGTATGTTTCATGTGAAAAAGTACTTTTGATAGAGAGTGTTACTCAATTTCTTAGGTCTCTCTCGATGGCAGTTGCACTCTCTCCAATTTTCCAAATGTCCACAATTTTATATCCAAACATCAGATTGTCTCATTGGTTCGATGTTGTTAAAACAATAAATTGAAACTCGGTAAGGTTTTAGTATCCTGGATCACAACACAAAGTGATTGGTTAAATTCGAATTGTTGTTAAATATAGCAACCAACTCTGAAATCGATTTCACTGGCAAATGTTGCATATTTTCAATTTCCGACTGCACTCTAAGACTGCTAGCTAGTCAAATGCACAGGTGGTGTAATCACTCATTTCAGAGCAGCATTCAATCTGTCTTAAAGGTCCAATACACGCCTTCGACTTCATAATACTATAACAAAGTGTCAAATATTTAAAGTTGAAGACCTTCCCCTCATTGCAAAGCAACATTTATCTTTTCTTTTAAAAAATGAAACAGATAGACATTACCTTCTTCAGTGCAAAGTTTCATGAGATATTTTGCTCCTAACCTTGATGAACTGTGGAAATAAATATGTTCTTTTGAATTAAAGGGTTAGAGTGCCAACACAGGGAGAACCTTCGAAAACAGAACATGATGGTGAGTTACACAATAACTTCAGGAAGAGGCAAATGCAATGCATCTTCACTTGAGGAGATATACACAGACATGATGATTGTAGCTCCGATACGTGAACGTGGCTTGGTAGAAAATGAACTAAAGTTTCGAGGTGAAGAACGGGAAAAGGTGCAAACAGAAAGTGTCAAGAATGTGCATCAAGTTCAGATCGATCAGTTACTGAGAAGTGGCTCTGAAACAGACAAATCTGGCACAACTATTGTATTTGGGACTGCAGGAATTGGAAAAAGCATTTTGGTACAGAAAATAATCCATGATTGGGCTACTGGGAAAATATATCAAGAGTTTAAATTTGTATTTCAATTACATTTTCCACAATTAAACTTAATAAACGTCAAAATAAATCTAAATACCCTAATCCTGAATTCCTACCCTTACCTTGCAAAAATGTTGAAACATATATGGGAAGATCCTGGTAGCATACTGTTCATATTTGAGGACTTAGACAAATTTGACTGTGGCGTGGATTATATTGATTTGCAGAGCTGCAAACACTCACAGAATCAATGTTTAGATACTAAGTCCCCACATTGGGTATCAGACATTGTCCGCAGCCTTATGCAGGGCAACTTGCTACATGGTTGTTCAGTCTTGGTTACAAGTCGGCCTTGGAAAATGGGGAATTTAACAAAGACACAAATAAATCTAAGAGGCGAGATTTTAGGGTTCAACTCGGAGAATATAAAACGATATTTTCGACGGTGCTTTGGAGATGAGCAGTTAGCCACAGGTGTAATGGAGTCCATTCGGCAAAATGAGACATTGTACACGATGTGCTACAATCCCTTGTACTGTTCTGTTCTCTCTTCATTATTGGAGACACGCCTGAGAGAACCAGAGAAACAAGGGCCACTGTTGATCCCAACTAGCACAGAGATGTTTTCCGCCTACATCACTGAACTTTTAGCAAGATGTGGTTATGTTGTGAGAAAATCTTTGCATAAACTGAAAAAAATTGGCGAGTTGGCCTGGAAAGGAGTAAGCAACAAAATTGTTGTGTTTGTTTCTGACCAAATCAATCAGCGTGAGCTTGAGGATTCCAATTTCATCTCTTCCTTTATGATGGAGATTGAAGATTCCAGCAACGTTGCTTACTCATTCAGTCACTGTGTTCTGCAAGATTTCATTGCTGCAGTCGCCAAATGTCTGACCACATCCACAAAAGGTCTGGTCCGACAGCTTGATGAAGGCTTCACATGCAGTGACAACAGATTCGAGATATTTTCACGTTTCTTCACTGGCCTGCTTTCACAGAATTTGAACAATCAGCTCGAGAACCTGTTGGGCGATTTCCCCTCTGAAGCAACTCGTCTAGTGTCTGTTTGGCTCAAGGACAATATTAGGAGGCACATTCAGAAAGCGGGAGATATGCAAAGCCAGAGGGTCTTCTTACAGCTCTTGCATTGCTTTATTGAATTTCAAGACAAACCATTGATTAGTGACACCTTCCTACTGCTACAGTCAATAACTTTGACCCAGTGTCTGCTGAAACCGTCTGACTGTGCAGCACTTGCCTTTTCATTTCTATACATGGAACAGGTAGAAGAGTTGAATCTCTATGCTTGTGGAATACAAGATGACTGTGTTCGTCAGCTCGAGCCTGCGTTGCCTAAATGTAAAATTCTCAGGTAATTCTCTCTGGTAGTGTTAAATCAAAACTTTGCACTTACTCAATTTTATAAGTGAAATGGAAAGGTGTGAATTAGTTGGAATATTATCTCAGTTCATTGGTGTGGTTAATGGAACGAGAACAAGTGGGAATGCTCTGATGGCTGAACAATGAGCTAATCAGGTTCTGGGGACCTGGGTTCAAAACCTACAGGACAGATAGAGAAACATGAGTTCAATTGTAAAAAAAGAATTACGAGTCTGCTGATGACCATCAAAGCATTGCTGATTGCCTGAAAATGTCATCTGTTTCACTCATGACCTTTAGTCAAAGAAACTGCTATACTTACCCAGTCTTGCTGACATGGGACTCCAGACCCATAGCTTCACAGTTGACTCTTAACTGTCCTCTGGGCGATAAATGATACCGAGCAGGCAATGCACGCATCCTATGAAGGAAAATAGATTCCAAAATAAGTCATGAGTTATAATGCATTCTTATAAGAATCTGATAACATTCTGATGGGGCTTGACAGGATAAATGCTGAGGAAATATTTCCGTCATGAGAGAGCCTAAAAACGGAGAGAGAGAGAGAGAGAGAGAGAGAGAGATTCTTAATCAGTCGGAGAATCAAGGATTATGTGGAAAGGGGTGGGAAGTGGATGCGAGGAATGTAAATCTTGAATGGCAGAGCAGGCCCGAGGGGCTCAATGGACTGCTCGCAGTGCCAATTTTTATGGACTGGATCAAAGTTGGTTTGAGCAAACCAGTGTCTCATATATTCTGCGAACAGGACAGCAGCCGGGTAGGCCATGGCCTAGTGATATTATTGCTGGACCGTTAATCCAGAGGCAGGTAAGGTTCTGGGGACCTGCGTTCAAAACGTACAGGACAGAGAGAGAGAAATATGCGTTCAATTGTAAAAAAGATGGAATTACGAGTCTGAAGATGACCATTAAAAAAACATTGCTGATTGCCTGAAAATGTCATCTGATTCACTCATTACGTTTAGGCAAAGTAACTGCTATTCTTACCCAGTCTTGCTGACATGAGACTCCAGACCCACAGCTTCACAGTTAACTGTCTTCTGGGTGATAAATGATACCTAGCAGGCAATGCACACAGCATGTGAACGAAAATAGATTCCGAAACAAGTCATGGATTATAATGCATTCTTATAAGAATCTGATATCATTTCACGGAAGTGAAAACAAATCTTTCATACCTAACGTGAACCTTACAGCACAGAATCAAGTAATGAGTTCATCAGCTCCTGACCAGCTTCGGGAACAGAATCCCAGAATTTTTACACAGCTGAAAGTAGTCATTCGGTCAAATGTGTCTTTATTGGCTCTCTGTGTATCTTAACTTTGTGTCAATATCTTACGTTCATCCCCGCAAAAATTGTATTTTTTTCCATTTAAAGAAACATCCAATATGCTATAAATGTTATAAACAAGCTACATTTTATGACATTGCTTTCCATACCATTATTATTATAAGCTTGCTGAATTTTTTTTAAACTCAGTAACTTCTTCATTCAATCCCTTACAACTGGGATCAGTATCAACTCCATCCTGTCCATTCATCATTTTAGAAACTTTAACAGAACGTCCTACTCGAATGTGGGTCTTGTCTTAATGAGATACACAATGCCCCTGAGCTGAGTTATCCTTCCCAAGTACATGTTCATCTACAGATCTTTTGTAACTACCCACTAAAACCTCTCACTTTCCTATTCAAACAGTTTCTAGATATCTGCCTTATCTAGCTTGGTCACCCAATTACTCTCATATCGCCAAATTTCCTATTTACACATCTCATCCAGCATCCATTCTGTGCCATCCATTACTTAATTAACTATCCAATTAGGCTTCGTACCCACCAATGAACCAAACAATGTAGCCAGCTCACTAAACACTAGCCGTTCTATCTTGCTATGGCAGTCATTTAGCCGGTACGTGACTAATGATGCATCAATCACACACTTTCAACTCGTCTGCCAAGATCTTAAAAAAAGATTCATCCACAGGTTCATGCATTGTCGACTTGGTGAGGATTTATTGCCCATCCCTAATTAGGAGTCAACAACATTGTTGTGGGCATGGAGTCACGTGTAGTCTAGAGCATGGCAAGATTGCCTGAAGAACATCAGAAAACCAGATGATGCTTTCTTCTGGCAATTATTTCATGGTCAAATTTAACACTTATGTGTAGATTAGTTTGGAATTGAAGCCCACCATCTGCAATGGAAAATATACCTGGGCTCTCCGAACATTACTTGGTTCTATGGATTAATAGATTTGTGACGATACCACCAGGCTATTGCCTCCCTGTTTCTTAACTGCAGTCCTGCAATTCGCAACTACCAACTTCGTTCAACATACACAACTGTCCGCTCATCACTTAATCAATATTCTGTCTGTCTCCTTTAACTTACCAAAGAGGAACTGCTGTTAGCTCAAATCTTGCAAAAGCAGAAATCAACTCCACATTTCCTGACCATTCGAGCATCTCCTGACACCAAATTACTCAATTTGTTCTTTTTGGGATTCTCTGACCAGTACTTTTTCCATAAAATCAGGGTGCATTGTCTATTGTAAACTCCGACAACCAGCACAGAGTTGAAGGCAGACCATTAGATGAATTTTCATTTTGAGATTTGTTGACATTGCCTGTTAGAATGTATCTTATTTATTGATTTGATCTGGTTGAAAAAATGAATAACAATATATATCAAGATTTGTGGGCACTAGTGTTGGACTGGGGTAGGCAAAGTTAAAAATCATCCAACACCAGACTGTAGTCCACCATGTTTATTTGGAAGCACGAACTTTCAGCTCAATTCAGCCAAGCAGATCAGTTTCCTTAGGCTTTGTGAATTAGATTCTGAAAATTGGAAGTTCACTTTCCAGCTTTATTTCAGGAGCAAAAAATGCTGGAAGACCTAAAATAAGAACAAAAGTGAAAGTTCATTTCGACTTGTTCTGTTAAATCTGCTGAACTTCAGAGATAAAGGTTTCAAAAATAGTATTCGTTTTACACATGCATTAAGTGTATACTTAAGAGAAGAGTGAGATTGCAATTCTGATTTAAACAGAATTGCCCTGTGTAAAATATTTACAACTTGCAACTGACTATGTCCGAAAAATATCAGAAAGGATTCTCTGCCTACTGTGCATGTAAATATTAAATATGTCCATTGTTCAATTCTGTTAAAGGAGATATCGTTTAAGGAAATACATATGAGAATGCTTGCTGCATATTTGATCTTTGTGCTTTATCTCAAATGATTCAATTGTGTTGATTTATTGATTCTACATTCAATCTTCGAGCTCCCAACAAGCTTGGATTAAATACATTGAATCATTGGCGATGTTTCATTTTTTGCATTGCTGTCTGTCACCTTTTTTTTTAATATGTTACTGGTCTTTAGACTGAACAGGAATGACTTTGGAGATTCTGGAATAAATTGCTTGGCTACAGCTCTGAAGAAACATGACTGTAAAATACAGACTCTGGAGTGAGTACTTGTAGTTAAAATATTGATCAGAAAATTTATTAATTCATCCTGATACTTCAGATTAATGTGTTCCGTGCGATCAACAAAACATTGGTTTTCTAGATATGTGTGGATAAAAAATCAGAAAGGTGATAGACACCTATAAACTGTGAATACACTTCTACTTCAATAACCAAACTCAACGTTTCATAAAATATTTTGTTGACCAATATTTTATGTGCCTTCGTGTTTATGTGCTTTGTTCACGTTTAAGTGCTTGTATTTGTGCATGTGTGGATATTTGTGTAATTGTGTGCATTTAATTCTGTATTTGAGTTTGCATGTTTTTCTGATTTTTTGTGGTTGTCTTCGTTTGCCTTTGTTTGTGTTTACCTGTTTGTTTGGTTTGTCTGTGTTTGAGTGTGTGCTTCCGCTATTAAACGGTGATTTCTACTTTACAGATTAAAATCAAACAGACTCACAGATGATTCTGTGGAAGGTCTCGTCTCCGCACTCGTTGAAAATAGTTCATTGTTGGAGCTGGACTTGAGTAATGATAAGCATGATGATGAACTGACAAACAAACTGACTGAAAAATGTATTTCCTCTTTGTACCGTCTCATCAAATGCAAAAGTAATCTCAAAGAAATCAGGTATTTTTTATTATTATCATCTTTATTAAATAACTATTCTTTTAAAATTAAATTGTCCTTTCGTGTTTTTGCCTTGAGCAATGAAAAAAGAAATGGTTTGTTTTCGTCTCAATGTTAAGAAATAATTTGAAAACACATTGCAATGTTTACAAGTAAATATTGGTTTAAAATTAAAGATGGCAAAGTTTCATGATTTCAATGTCTTTCAGATTAATCCACAATCGCAGAATTACAGAAGAACATCAAATTTTGAATTCGACCCACCTGTTTAACCTGGTGACGGTGACGGTAATTATGCATTTTGTGTGTGTGTAAAGAGAGAGAGAGCTAGAAAGAAAGAGAGAGAAATAAACATTTTTATGCCAATGCTTAAATAACATGTTGGATGTTGTATGTTAGAGAATACTGGCCATTTCTACTAAACGGGGGAGATTAGCATGACAGAGCGGTGTTTTAGGTCTGGTGAAGCAGACTGTGGGCTGGTGGAAGGGAAGGTATGGTGATGGTCGTGCAAATGGATTAATATCCACAGAGACGCTGGCATACAGTCCGGCTTTCAGACATCAAGATCGACAAGTGTGAGCAAATATATTCCCTAACTGCAGCATCTGTGAGTCTGAAGTAAAATAATAAATTGCGTATCACAGAATCATACAGTAAAAAAGAGACCCTTCAGCACATCGAGACTGTATGGCATAAAATACGCTGCCATCTGCACAAGCCCACTTTGTCACACTATGCCCGCAGCCTTCAATATTCTGTTAATTCATGCGCTCATCCAAGTGCTTTTTAAATTTTTGTGAGATTTCTTGCCTCAAATTCCTATGGGGCAGTACGGTGGTGAGCATTGTTGCCTCACATCACCAGGAACACAGGTTCAATTCCAGCTTCGGGCGACTGTCTGTGTGGAGTTTTATAATTCTCCCTGTGTCTGTGTGGGTTACCTCCGAGAGATTCTGTTTCCTTCCACAGTCCAAGGATGTAAAGGTTAGGTGAATTGGCCATGCAAAATTGCCCAAAGTGTTAGTTGTATTAGCCAGAGGGAAATGGCTTTGAGTGGGTTACTCTTCGGTCGGTTGGTGTGGACTTGTTGAGTGGAAGGGCCTGTTTTTACACTGTAGGGAATCTTATCTAATAAGGAAACGCATAATAGATATCCACCATTCTCTGGGTGAAATCATTTGTCCTCAAATGCCCTTAAACCTCTTGTCTTTCAATTCAAAAATATGCTTCCTTGTTGTAGACCCTTCGAGAAAGGGGAACAACTGCACTTTATTCACGCTGTCTATCGTCCTCATAATCCTATGCACCTCAATCAGGTCGCCTCTGATCCTTTCTATTCCAAGCTTTTCCAACCTCTCTTCCACGATGATATGCTCCTCCTAGGCAATCCAATTCAATCCTTCCTAAAGTGTCGGGACTAGAACTGACATCAGTAATTCAGATATAGCCTGGCAAAACTACTGTACAGCTGCACCTGAACCTCTCTGCTCTTATTATTGATACAATGACTGAGAAAGACACATCGGCCTTCTTAACACCCTGTTAACTTGCACAGTTACCTTCAAGGATCATTGGACAAGCATCCCAAGATTCCTCTGTTACTCTGACAATTCAGTCTAATCGGTGGTCATGCTTTCAGAGAACATAGAAAATAATGTAGAAAAGTACAGCACAGAATAGGCCCTTTGGACCACGATGTTGTGCGGAGATTTAATCCTAATGTAAAATATAGTAACTTAACCGACGCAGACCTCAACCCACTGCTTTCCAGGTGCATGCCCTTCAGTCGCTTAACTGTCTCCAATGATTCTGCTTCCATCACCACAGCTGGCAACGCATTCCAATAATTCACAACTCTCTGCGTAAAGAACCTACCCGACGTCTCCTTTATACCTTCCTCCTACTATCTTCAAACTATGACTTCTCGTAACATTCCACCCTGCTCTGGGGAAACGTCTCTGGCTATTGATTCTATCTATTCTTCTCATCAGTTTGTGAACCTCGATCAGGTCTCCTCTCTTCCTCCTTCTCTCCAGAGAGAAAAAGTCCTACCTTTTTCAACCTCTCTTCATAAGGCAAGCCTTCCAGTCCAGGCAGCATCGTGGTAAATCTCCTTTGCACCCTGTCCAAAGCTTCTGTATCTTTCCTACAGAACGGCAACCAGAACTGTACACAATATTTCAAGTGTGGCCTCAACAGGGACATGTAGAGCTGCAGCAAATCCTTGCAGCTCTTAAATTTGATCCCCCTGCTAATGAGAGCCAAAACACCATATGCTTTCTTAACAACCCTATCCAGTTGGGTGGCAACTTTGAGGGATCTATGTACTTGCACATCCAGATGCCTTTGTTCCTCCACACCGCCAAGAATCCTGTCTTTAACCCTGTATTCAGCATTCGAATTCGAACTTCCAAAATGCATAACTTCACATTTATCCAGTTTGAATTCCATCTGCATTTCTCAGCCCACCTCTGCATCCTGTCTCTGTCGCGCTGCAACCTGCAGTAGCCCTCTATACTATTGACGACACCTCCAACCTTTGCGTCATCTGCAAATTTGCTAACTCACCCCTCAATCTACACATCAAAGTCAACTGCAGAGAGCAGAGGCCTAAGAACAGAGCCCTGCGGGACACCATTCAACACTGACCTTCAGTCAGAATACTTTCCATCTACAAACACTCTCTGCCATCTGTCAGCCAGGCAAGTTTGAATCTAGTTAGCCAAAACTCCCTGTATCCCATACTTCATAACTTTATGAATGAGCTTACCATGGGGAAGCCTATCAAATGCCTTGCTGAGGTCCATATACACCATAACTACTCCTCAAAGAACTCAATAAGATTTGTGAGGCAGAACCTTCCCCTCACACAGCCATGCTGACTGCCTTTAATCAGACTATCCGTTGCCAAATAGTCATGAATCCCATCCCTCATAATTCTTTCCAAAACTTTGTTGACCACAGACGTAGGACTGACTGGTCTGTAATTGCCAGGGATTTCCTTATTGCCCTTCTTGAAAAGAGGAACAGCATCGCTTCCTTCCAATTAGCAACCTCCTTTTCAGCTTCACAGAGCAGCCTCGGATAAATTTGGTCCGGCCCTTGGAATGTAGAAATCTTAATGTTTTCCAAACGTTCTAGCAGATCAGCTACATCAATCTTGATCTGGTCAAGACTGTATCCCAGCTCCTCAAAATTTTCATTAACAACAAGTTCCTTTTCCTTGGTGAAAACCGAAGCAAAAAATCATGTAGAGCTTCCCCGATCTGCTCAGACTCCACGCACAAGTTCCCTACGCTATCCCTGCTCGGCCCTATCTTCTCCCTGGTCATTCTCGTATTCCTCACGAACGAGTAAATGCCTTTGGGTTCTCCCTAATTCTTCTTGCCAAGCCTTTTTCGTGCCCCCGCCTGGCTCTCCTCAGTCCACTTCTGAGCTCCTTTCTAGCAAGCCTGTAATTTTCTAATGTTGTGCTAGATCCTTACTTCCTCCACCTTATGTAAGTGACCTTCTTTCTTTTGACAAAACGTTCCTCTGTTCTCTTCATCCAAGACTATCACCAGACGAAGGAGCGTCGCTCCGAAAGCTAATGTGCTTCCAATTAAACCTTTTGGCTAACTAGATTCAGAATTGGCTGGCTGACAGAAGGCAGAGGGTGGTTGTAGATGGAAAGTATTCTGCCTGAAGGTCAGTGTTGAATGTGTCCCGCAGGGCTCTGTTCTTAGGCGTCTGCTGTTTGCAGTTGACTTTGATGAGTAGATTGAGGGGTGAGTTGGCAAATTTTCAGATGACATAAAGGTTGGAGGTGTCGTCAATAGTATAGAGGGCTACTGCAGGTTGCAGCGCGACAGAGACAGGATGCAGAGCTGGGCTGAGAAATGCAGATGGAATTAAAACTGGACAAATACTGGACTCTGACCTGGTGTTGTGTGATTTTTTTTTAAACACGTCATCCAAGGTTCCTTAATCTTACCCATTCTTGCCTGTCTCAGAGGAACAAATTTGTGCATCACTCGCAACAACTGCTCCTTAAATTGTCTCCATATGTCTACTGTGCCCTTTCTGTGGAACAATTGCTCATATTCTGTACTTCCCTACTCCTGTCTGATAGCGTCATATTTTCCTTTCCCCCAATTAAATATTTTCCCTTGGTAACTGCTCCTTTCACTCTCCAAGGCTATGCTAAATGTGAGGAGAAAGTGAGGTCTGCAGATGCTGGAGATCAGAGATGGAAATGTGTTGCTGGAAAAGCGCAGCAGGTCAGGCAGCATCTTGGGAACAGGAGAATCGACGTTTCGGGCATTAGCCCTTCTTCAGGAATGTGAGGCAGTTGTGATCACTTTTGCCATAGAGCTCACCCACCATGAGATCTGACACATGTCCTGGCTCTTTGCCGAGCACCAAATCAAAAATGCTCTCTCCCCTGGACGGTCTGTGGACATACTGATTAAGGAAACTCTCCTGAGCACACCTGACTCAAACGGCTCCACGCAAACCATTTGCACTTAAGAGCTTCTAGTCGATATTCGGAAAGTTGAAATCACCCATGACAATAACCCTGCTACGTTTGCATTTCACCAGAATCTGCCCACCTTTGAGAACTTCAATTTCTCTCTTGCTCTTAGGTGGTCTGTAGAAAACTCCCAATACTATGGCTGTTCTTTTGCTGTTCCTAACTTCCAGTCATAATGACTCAGTAGACAAACTTTCCACAATAACCTTCGTTTCTGTAGCTGTGATGCACTCTCTGATTAGCAATGCTACACCCCCTCCTCTTTTTCCACACTCCCTGTTCTTTTTAAACGTTCTAAACCCTGGAATATCAAGCAACCATTCCTGCCCCTGTGAAACCCACGTCTCCTTATGGGCACATCGTATCTCCAAGTACTGATCCATGCTCTAAGTTCGTCACTCTTACTTCGGACACTCCTTGCATTAAAGCACACACACTTTAACCGATCCCTTCCTTTCATCACATGAGAAACCTTCCTGATAGATTCAATATATCCTGTCACTGTCCCATCTGCAACGGACCCCCTCTCAGACATGTGGCTTTGATTCCCAACCCCACCCCACCACCCCACCAAGCAAGTTTAAACCCTTCCAAATCATATCAGCAAATCTCCCACCCAGGACATTTGTGCCCCTCCGGTTCAGGTCCAACCCGTCCTTCATGTACAGGTCCCACCTTCCCCAGAATATATCCCAATGGTCTCGGTATCTGAAGCCCTCCCTCCTGCACAAGCCTTGCAGCCACGTGTTAAGCTGCACTCGCTAACTGTTCCACATCTAACTATCTCGTGGCACTTGTAGCAAACCTGAGATAACTACTCTACTCGTACTGATCTTCAGCTTCCAACCTAATTCTATGCAGTCACCTTTTAGATCCTCAGTCCCTTTCCTGGCTATATCACTGGTGCCAATATGTACCACGATTTCTGGAGGACGTGGGCGGCACGGTGGCACAGTGGTTAGTACTGCTGCCTCACAGCGCCAGAGACCCGGGTTCAATTCCCGACTCAGGCGACTGACTGTGTGGAGTTTGCACAATCTCCCCGTGTCTGCGTGGGTTTCCTCCGGGTGCTCCGGTTTCCTCCCACCGTCCAAAGATGTGCAGGTCAGGTGAATTGCTAAATTGTCCGTAGTGTTAGGTAAAGAAGTAAATGTAGGGAAATGGGTGGGTTGCGCTTCGGCGGGTCGATGTGGACTTGTTGGGCCGAAGGGCCTGTTTCCACACTGTAATGTAATCTAACCATGTGGGTGGGAGGTGTAGGGTCTCGAGTTCAGAGCTCAGCCACTTTAAAACTTCCCAGAATTATTTCACTACTCTCGGCAAATGGAGACCTTGACACCTGAAATAAGTCTTTTAAACGGTAAGACTGAACTTTTCTTCTCCCTCGCACTTCTCGGCAAATGGCATAGACAGAACCAGCGAGAATATTGCAATGGCATGTCCGACCATCATTACTGATATTAATGAAATTACATTATGATTTATCTAATTAAAATAGTTTAATGAAGCAGTTGTTTTATTGATTCTAATAGCAGTTAGAAGTTCAGTATTTGTGTAAATTCATAACCAGCGTGAGATTACATTTAGAATGCAAATGACAATATCTGCCATTGGAGGACTTGAAGCTGGGTACACAGGGCATTACTTCGGTTTCTGCATTAACAATCCAGCAGTAGAACTACAGGACATAATCTCCCCTTCAGTATGCTGTTGAAACAATGTGGTAGGAATGTAGTTTGTGAGAAGACATCAGAAAGGAATTCAGAAAGTCACATTAGGCTCAGCGAGGGGCAATAAAACAGAAGGATAGCGCATAAAGTGAGGAACAGATAAACATCTGAAATTCTCTACTGTAAATGAATAGAAGAAACACAGAGTTTCTATATTTCCTTCATGACGCGAAGAAGATCGAACTGTGGATTTGAAAAGGGAAATAAGAGCTGTAGGTACCAAAAACATCGGAGGTCTCTGTACTAATGTGCCCTCACGCTGTAAGTGGAGCTCGGTATGGAGAATTGTGAACGTGTTTGAGTTACCAGGTATTACCAATGATATTGGAGGCAGAATGAAGAAACTACTGCATTTTTGTTTAACAAATTATGCACCCAAGATAATTTGATGACATTGTCGTTTCAATTCTGGCACAACAAACACTTCAAAAATATGCATTTGTTTTAAGGATTTCTGTACTATGGATATAATGGTGGCTCATTGGTTAGCACATGTACCTCACAATTCCATGCACTTGGATTTGTTTCCAGTCTCTGCAGACTGTCCGTGTGGTGTTTGCACATTCTCCTTGAGTCTGTGTTAGGTTTGTTTTTAAATACATTCATGGGATGAGAACATTGATGGTTGGCCAGCATTTATTGCGCATCTATAATTAAAGTTAAGTGTCAACCACATTGCTCTGAGTCTGGAGTCACATGGAGGCCGGACCAGGGAAGGATGTCCGCTTGTTTCTGTAAAAGGACATTGATGAATCAGACGTTTTTTTACAACATTCAACAAGGGATTCACTGTCGTTAGACACTTGATTTCAGATATTTTTGTTGAATTCAAATTCCACCGTTAGCTGTGGCGGGATTCAAACTCCATTCCCAGAATATGACTAGGGTCTCTGGATTGAGTCTAGCGAGTGATATGTGAATCACAAACAGAAATCCTAAGAACTCAGCTATAAAACACCTAACCATATCTTTGTCATATTTAGGATCAAGATCAAAATGCACGCATGGAAATTCTGCACAGTCATGATACTGACAGCAAAGACACGACGCACGTGATCAGTGAGGAAGAAAATCCAGGTCCGCAGGAAAATAAACACCACGGAAATGGTAGAAACGACTGTGCAGCTGGTGAGTTAATTTGCGTTTTTAATTTATTCACTCATGGTTTATATTGACGAACCCTTGTTGCCACCAGTAGTTCTCTATCTACCCCCCGTCTCTCTCACTATCTCTCTTCCTTCCTCCCTCTGTCTGTCTCGCTCTTTCTCAGGGATGATCCGGCACAATGCAACAAAATGTTCACTAAGTTTCTGAAAGACCCTGCTCGGAGATCAGTGCTCACTATCCCTCGGCAAACGCCTCCTATCCCCCTCAGCCCATACCTCCCAAACACTTCAGTATTTGTGATAATCAATCAATCTTCACTCTTATGCCCACCATTTCAGTGTGTGAATATTCATCAATGTGCTTTAGCCTTAGTAATGAATGGAAACGTCTTCAGCTCACATGATGCAAGTCAACAAGATCCAACTTTTTCAAGTTACAGCTTCTAAAATACAACTCTGACATGATTCCTGACGGATTCTGGTGGAACAGGCGTCGGGTTGAATATTGTTCTCCAGGTGTCTAGATTGAGGTAGCGGTGATGAGTGAATATTCAGCCAATTGCATTCCATCTTAACAATGCAGTGTAATCACTTATCGATTCATTGTTTTATGCCCATGCAAAGGTTACAATCAGAGAAGGGGCGGGGGAGTTATCACAGATGCAAACATGCACTTCATGTTGTCTGCATTTTGGATAAGCAGGTGATAATATTATCAATGGAATTGGACGTGTGCGAAAGCCCAGTTGGAGAATATAGAAAGGTTATGACACATATATACAGTGAATACAACTAATTTGGCTTCCATTCACTGTGTGTTTAATGTGGAAGTCATGAACATTTAAATGCAGCACATGATGTTGATAAATGGATGATTCTTGAATGGTTTGTCATATCCTGTGACGATCTTGACTCCGGGAAGGGCCCCTCGGTTCTGCAATTAGTCAAATGATTACTAGCAGCTTGGTCTCGTTTAGCAAGCTTCAGCAATTTATTATGACACTGTGCAGAGGTTATCCAGCAAGACAGAATTGAAACACTTCTGTGTACTCTGGAAAAGCCGTACACTTATCCTAAAATGCGAACAACTATTGTAGGCTTTTTTTTAAAAACAAACAGAAGAACCATCATTTCAAAAGTAATCCAATAAAGTGAAATGATATGACAAATAGACATAATATTAAGCCAATGATGTTTCCTGGGAACTAACTTGTTTTCTCGTCTTAATCTGGTTTCCAAGGCCAATTTTGAATAATTTAATAATGTGCTGTATCGCTTAGTTAACTTAGGCTATGAACACAGCATTGCTTACTAATCTCTATCAATTCATTTAAGAATATAGTTTTCAGAGAAGTCATTTTGTTATATTGTTTTATGTTATTTGCATTAAGAAGCCATTTTGTAGTGAGTAAAAACACGCATTAAATCGTTTCTCCTGACAACAGCCTCAATCCAGATTTTTACATCTTCACTTGTAACTCTCCAGCTTTAGTTTTCTCCATGTTCATTTAATAGAGGGCGATAATGTTGCAGCTGCACACAATGAGTCAATGATAGCTGGCCCTGAGCTATCCAAACATGGAGAAAGACAACAGGGCAGTCCATCTGAAAATGATGAGAGACCTTTGGGCAGTATGCAGCCAAAACAGTTTCAACAGGATACACTCAATCAGGGAGAATTGGAGGTAGGTTTAACATCAATGTATATTATCTTGATCCTGATGTCATCTAGGTATTAACAATGTTATGTTCAATATACTCTTCCAAGTGTAAACACACTGCATAGAATTACCACCAAGTCCTAATATTCACTTTTATATTTTGCATACGAACCATTAACCACTCAGCCTCGAGTCCACGTAAATGTACTCCGGTGTTTCAACCTTCTTTCATCCTTCAACCTGACACGCCAGTCCTCCCTTATGACCAATAAGAAAGAAATTTAGTCGGATATAATGGGAGTACCATATAGTAAGCCTACTGCATTGATTAGAAATCAAACCACTTGTATTTGTCGTTCATTGATTCTTGAACATCTCAACTGCCAGGAATTGTATTTAGTTCAAAGTTTGGGTGACGATTTGTAGCTCGGGTGCTCGTTGTTGTGGTTCTGTTCGCCGAGCTGGAAATTTTTGTTGCAAACGTTTCGTCCCCTGTCTCGGTGACATCCTCAGTGCTTGGGAGCCTCCTGTGAAGCGCTTCTGTGGTGTTTCCTCCGGCATTTATAGTGGTCTGTCCCTGCCGCTTCCGGTTGTCAGTTTCAGCTGTCCTTATTGGGTCCAGGTCGATGTAAGAGAAAGACAACGGAACGAGGACATGCCACAACCCAAAGGACTAGCCACACTACCATACATCAGGAGCATTTCAGAACTGACAGCCAGACTACTGCGACCACAAGGACTTATAACAGCACACAAACCAACAGCCAACCTCAGACAGCAACTCACCAGAACGAAGGACCCGATACCCAGCATGAGCAAAACTAATGCAGTGTACAAAATCCCATGCAAGTACTGCATAAAACACTATATAGGACAAACAAGAAGACAGCTAACGATCCGCATCCATGAACATCAACTAACCACGAAACGCCACGACCAGCTATCCTTAGTAGCCACGCACGCAGACGACAAGCAACATGAATTCGACTGGGACAACACTACCATTATAGGGCAAGCCAAACAAAGAACAGCCAGGAAATTCCTGGAAGCATGGCACTCATCTACAAATTCCATCAACAAACACATCTACCTGGACCCAATATACTGGCCACTACAGCAGACAGCTGAAACTGACAACCGGAAGCGGCAGGGACAGGCCACTACAAATGCCGGAGGAAAATCCACTGAAGCGCTTCACAGGAAGCTCCCAAGCACTGAGAATGTCACCTAGACAAGGGATGAAACGTTTGCCACAAACATTTCCAGCTCGGCGAACAGAACCACAACATTGTATTTAGTATTGAAACCATTGAGAAATGGAATGGATGTTTCCACAGATGGTGAAAAAATTCAGGGTCTAAATTGTGAAGTTATGTTCTGAATTGTTTAAATCCTATTTGGTTTCGAATCGTATAATCGCAATACGGTGGAAAGAGGTTATTAAGCTCATAAAAATAAAAAAAGTGTCTCATTCTTGAAGCCAGCTGAAGGAAAAAGAAACGTTTAAATGACCAAGTACAATGTATCCAATGCTATTTCAATATGGCTCTTCAGTGTCTCTCTTCCTGGCCTTACTCACCCAATTATCAAAGGACAACAGTCAAGGTAGAATTAAGGAATTTCCACAAAAAACACCCTGAAACTCTACTTGAGATCAATAGCTATGACACAAGGAGTGACAGGAGATTTCATGTTAATGAGAATATTTCTGTGACGCTTCATAATGTTTTGAAATATGTCAAATGGCTTGGCCGTGATGTGGCAGAGAAGAATATTAGTGACTTACATCCGATAATCCTGCTCCAATAATGCAGTTGTCATATTTTATGATCAAAAAGAGGCTTCTTCAGTTACACGTTGCAGATATTTGTGTCCTTCAGAGATGTCATCCCTCAAACTAGTAATGGGAACAAATAAATGATCTGGAATTCATAGAGCCCTAAAAATGTACAGAATAGAAACAGATCCTTCAGTCCAACTCGACCATGTCAAAGAGATATCCCACCCCAATCTAGTCCCACCTGCCATCACCTGGCCCATATCCCTCGAAACTCTTCTTATTCATATACTCATCCTGATGCCTTTTAAATGTTGAAATTGTACGTAGTTCCACCACTTCCTCTGGCAACTCATTTCATTCACGTACCACCCTCTGCATGAAAAAGTTGCCCCTTAGGCCCCCTTTTTATCTTTCCCCTCTCACCCAAAACCTGTGCTGTCAATTTCTGGTCTCCCACACTCCAGGGAAAAGAATTTGTCCATTTATCTTATCCTTGCCCCTCATGATTTTAGAAACCTCTATAATGTAACCCCATGGCCTCCGACCCTCCAGGAAAAAGAAGCCTTGCCGAATTAACCTCTGCCGATAGTACAAATCCTCCAACCCTGGAAACATCTTTGTAAATCTTTTCTAAACCCTGTCAAGTTTCACAACGTTTCCGATTGGAAAGAGACCCGAACTGCAATATTCCAACAGTTGCCTAACCAATGTCCTGTTCAGCCGAAACATGACCTCCCAGCTCCTGTACTGAACACACTGACCAATAAAGAAAAGTGTACCAAATGCCTTCTTCACCGTCCTGTTGACCTGTAACTCCATTTTCAAGGAGCTATCAACCTTCACTCCAAGATCTCTTTGTTCAGTAACTCTCCCGAGGACCTTAACATCAAGTCTAAAAGCACTGCTAATATTTGCTTTCCCAAAATGCAGGACCTCACAGTTACCTAAATTAAACTCCATCTGCAACTTCTCAGTCCATTGACTCATCCGATCATGATCGCATTGTAATCTGAGGTAAATGTTTCACTCTCCTCTACTCATCCAATTGTGGTGACATCTACAAATTTACTAACTGCACCTCTTATGCTCACATCCAAATCATTTATATAAATACTGAAAAGCACCGATCCTTGTGGCACTCCACTGGTCACAGGCCTTCAAGTCTGAAAAACAACACTCCACCACCAACCTCTGTCTTCTACTTTTGAGCCAGTTCTGTATCCAAATGGCTCGTTCTCCCTGTATTCCATGAGATCAAAACTTGCCAACGAGTTCCCGTGGGGGAAACTTGTCAAATGCATTTGAATACATTTCAAAATCTCAGTTTGATAGTCTACCTGCAAACTTTGATGTAAAGTTACAAATTGGATGCCTGAATCCAGGGAAACAGATAACATTTCAGTCGCTATTCCTTGCAACTTATACCTGCAATTTATTGCTATCTGGCTGGTCATTCCTTTGGCAGATATATAGAACATAGAACATAGAACAATACAGTGCAGTACAGGCCCTTAGGCCCTCGATGTTGCGCCGATCCAAGCCCACCTAACCTACACTAGCCCACTATCCTCCATATGCCAATCCAATGCCCGCTTAAATGCCCATAATGAGGGAGAGTCCACCACTGCTACTGGCAGGGCATTCCATGAACTCACGACTCGCTGAGTAAAGAACCTACCCCTAACATCTGTCCTATTCCTACCCCCCCCCCCCTTAATTTATGTTATTGGGTTGGAAAATACGGGAGTAATATGAAACTTTTCACAAGTTAGACAATGTGTATTGTGATGAACTGTGCATAATTTTGGACGCAACGTATTAAGAAGACTTTAAAATAAAATCTGTTACTTCGATCTGCAGTGCAGTTCGTATTGCAGATCGAGAGAAAAAGAGAGAAAGAGAAGCATTTTTATGCCAATACTTAAAGTACGTGTTGGATGTTGTATGGTAGAGAATGCTGGCCATTTCTACTAAATGGGGGAGATTAGCATGACAGGACGTTGTTTTATGTCTGGTGGTAGCAGACTGTGGGCTGGGGGAAGAGAGGAAATGGTGATGGTCGTGTGAATGGATGAATACCCAGAGACACGCTGGCGTACAGTCCGGCTTTCAGACATCAAGATCCATAAGAGTGAGCAAATATATTGCCCAACACCACCATCTGTGAGTCTGAGATAAATAATAAATCGTATTGGTGTATCATAGAATCAGACAGGACAGAATAGGCCCTTCAGCTCATCACGACTGTACTGCATGATATACGCTACCATCTGATCCAGCCCACTTTGCCACACTATGCTCGCAGCCTTGGCTATTCTCATAATTCATGCGCTCATCCAAGTACTTTTAAATATTGCGACATTTCTTGCCTCAACTACCCGTTCGGTTGCACAGTGTTTGGCACCGTTGCCTCACAGCTTTGCACGACTGTGTGGAGCTTTTAAATTCTTCCCATGTCTGTGTGGGTTTAGTTTAGGAACTCACATACACATACACACATGGGATGAGAGCGTTGCTGGCTGACCAGCATTTATCGTCCATTCATCATTAAAGTTAAGAGTCAAGCACATTGCTCTGAGTCCGGAATCACATGGAGGCCGGACCAAGGAAGGATGTCAGTTTGTTTCCATGAAGGGACATTGGCGTATCAGAATGTTTTCTTAACAACATTCAATAAGGAATTCACTGTCGTTACCCTCTTGATTCCTGATATTTTTTGTTGAATTCAAATTCCACCTTTAGCTGTGGTGGGATTCAAACTCCATTCCCAGAACATGACCTGGGTCTCTGGTTTGCGTCTAGCGAGTGATATGTGAATCTAAATCAATTCAGAAACCCGAAGAAGTTAGCTATAAAACACCTCAGCATGACTTTGTCATATTTAGGGCCAAAATCAAAATGCAACCATGGAAAGTCTGCACAGCCATGATACTGACAGCATAGACACGACGCACCTGATCATTGAGGGTGAAAATCCAGGTCTGCAGGAAAATAAACACCATGGAAATGGTAGAAACGACTGTACAGCTGGTGAGTTCATTCCTGGTTTTAATTTATTCACTCATGTCATTTATTGACCAAGTCTTCTTACCACCAACAGTTTTCTATCAACCCCAGTGACTGTCTGTCTCTGTCTGTCTGTCTCTCTCTGTCTCTCTCTTTCGTTCTCATGGATGATCCGGCACAATGGAACAAAATGGCCACTAAGTGTCTGATCGACCCTGCTCAGAGAGCAGCGCTCATTATCCCCCTGCAAACGCTTCCCTCAGCCCATACCTCCCAATCAATTGAGTATTTTTGATAATCGATCAATCTCCAGTGTCATGCCCACCATTTTAGAGTACGAATATTCATCAATGAGCTTTAACCTCAGTTTTTTTATGGAGATTTATTCATCTTACATGCTCCAAGACAACAAGATAAACCTCTTTCAACTTACTGCTTCTGAAATACAATACGGACATGAACAGAGCATTGCTTAATTATCTTTATGAATTCGGTCAGGAATGCAGTTTTCAGATAAACCATTTTGTTATATTGTTTTATGTTATTTGTTTTAAGAAGCCAGTTGTAGTTAGTAAAAACATGCATTAAATGGTTGTTCTTGACAACATCCAGATTTTCACATCCTCACTTGCAACTCTCCAGCTTTAGTTTTCTCCATGTTTATTTTACAGTGGACGGTAATGTTGCAGCTGCATCCATTGAGTCAACGATGGCTGGCTCTGAGCTGTCTAAAGACACAGTCAGACATCAGGGCAGTCCATCTGAAAATGATGAGGAATCTGTGGACAGTATGCATCCAAAACAGTTTCAAAAGAATGCACTTATTCAGGGAGAATTAGAGGTATGTTGGACATAAAAGTATCTTATCCTGTTCTCAAATAATACCGACTGATATCTCCGTTGTTAATCATTGCAACCTGTAACTGCAATTTACTGCTATCTGGCTGGGCATTTTATTTTTTGGCGGACTGTTCCTCAAACATATGTCATTGTGTTGCAAAATAAGCTGATAATATGCAACCCTTCAAAAGTTAGACAAGGTGTAATGTGATGAACTGTGCACAATTCTGGACAACACGCATTAAGAAGGTTTTAAACACAATTTGTAATTTCGATCCGCAGTACAGTTCGTTTCTTTATTGCTTGACTGAACTCGATTATAGGTGACAAGTGCAGAAATCAAATATTTGGACTTAGGTCATATATTCAAATTTTGTTTACTTAGCACCAAGAGGAAAATACACATATGGAAACTATAGTCATTGGTGATAGTTCTAATGAGGATGTCAGCCCGACAAATAACTTGATCGAAAAGTGGAATCCAGGACTGGAAGAAAAAAAGGAACATCATTCTGATACAAACACAGATGGTTTTGGTAAGATATTTTTCCAGTGGTAATCATATTGCAGTTCCATATGCAATTTTATGTAAAGAACCTTCCCCTCAAGATTAGAAACAATATCTGAGATACAAATCAGACAACACATTATGCAGTAATATTCCTCCAACTTGTTTGGGATGAACGATTCATTGAAGATGAATTGACCTAGGGCAGATGCCTAGTGGTGGTTTATCCTGAAGGTCCCCACGCCTGAGGTGGGGAAGGATAGATTTTTATGGTAATCTAAGTCAGTGCAAGAAATTAACTCAAACCGCTGGTGTCACTCTGCATCTCTAACCATCCATTCAGTTCCTCTCGAGTAGTGTCTGAGCGAATTTACAACGAGGTCAGCCTGAACCTTTTCACACCATCTGTTTGTTGAAAATTGTCGAAAGAATGATAGCTTATTGATGTAAGTCACTGACGAGGTACTGTCTCAATTGAATACGTGTTTCACGCAACAGGTACTGGCCTGAGTGGGTGTCGAGCATTACAGAAAGAAGATGTGCAGGAGATGTGAATTGGAATCCGATGTTGAGGGTGTTGTGCATTTTAGTTAGCAAGTACAGGGTTTAGAGTGGTAGGTGGGTGTCAGTTAGATTGCAGACAGAATGGACAATATATAGACATGTTGAGTGTCACCATTGGTGAAGTAGCTTTTCAAGGTAGAGAGTTACAAAGAATTATGCGAGAATAGGAGACAGTAGGTTCAAGAGGACTGGTTAATACATTTAAATCCTGTTCAACACAAATAAAAAAAAACAAAGGAACTGTGGATGCTGTAAATCAGAAATGAAAGCAGAAGTTGCTGGAAAACCTCAGTCAGTCTGGCAATAGCTGTGGAGAGAAATCTAAGGTAACCTTCTAGGTGTTTGACTCTTCCACAGAAATGATGGTAGCTTGGAAAGTGCCGTTTTCTGAGCAGACGATAGGGTAGTGGGAGCTTGTAAGTTGTAAAAGATATTTGGAGATCGATCCTAAAGAGAGAGAAGTCCAGTTGGATAGATGAAGGGGTCGATAATGATCTAGTTGGGAGCGTGAATAGCTATTAATAGGGACTGTTAGATGCTAACAATTGATTGTATGCAATTACACAGTATGTTATTACTTACTATATTACACAGACACGTTTTTATAGACAGCGTTAGACAAGGCCTAGTGTATAGAGGTTGGGGTAAGGTCATGGGAAAGCTCAAATCCAATATTGAGTCCAGAACGCTGCAGGGTTAATTTGCTGAGCAAGGGCTACTTTCCTGAAATTTTCCCACTCATTTCTCTTCCCAGATGCTGCAAGATGCCCTGAAGGTTTCCAGCAATTTCTGTACTTATTTCTTTTTGATGGCTTCTGCACTTCTTTCGGATTTTATTTTAATAGATGATTTCTGTTTCCAGGTTGTGATATGATTACTTACCCATCTGTACACTTGTGAGAATTCAACGATTTACATTTAGTAACCTGACGAGAAATCAGTGACCTCAAATTGTACTTTTTGCAAATAAGAAACCAATAACGAGATAATCAATTAGAAAGCTTTGTTTTGGATAGCAAGAGGATAACAAAACAAAACAGAGAAATCATTCTACATGTATATAATGAACAGCTTTACTTGACATTCGTTCGCGCAGTTATAAATGATGAATTTAGTAGTCGTTCACATAAAGTTTCCAGTGCATTATATCTTGCAACGATCTGATGTTTGTTGTATTTTCTAGATGGGGATAACAAAGGAAATATAGGAACTTTGGCTACTGCGGCTGACATTCAGCAATCCAAAGACTCAGCGTTACAGCAGGACAGTATATTTAAAATTAAAGAAAATATGGACGAGGTCAGTGCAAATACATTCCATCAGAATTCATTCACTTCGATCGAAGCTGAGTTTCATTTGTCATAAACGGATCTTATCCAATCGTGCAACTTACCAGAAGTGTATTATTTATTGTATTTCCAGACTCATCAAGTAGTCTCACCATTCTTAGAAAATAAATCCTTACAATGTTGCATTTTACATGAGAAGAAAGATCAAGTCATAAAAAACAATCGAGCAAGAGCTAGGATATAACATTAGATTTGTTAGCTTGTTGCTTCTGACTGACACAGACCTGATGGGTTAAAGCACCTTTTATTTGTTTTGGAAATATGTTCATGTTAGATGGATTGGCCTGCTTTAAACAAATACCCTGTAGTGCCTCTGGTATACCTTAGTTAGTGGGTTAACCATCGTAAAAACCCTGGAGATTTTTGGGAATGCAGAGTTTGAGGCAGTGGATTTGGGCCTGGGTGGGATCCCTTCTAAGGGTCAGGGCAGACTCGATGGGCAGAAAAGTCTCTTTCTGCAGTGTGGGATTGTACAAATCTAGGTCTATGAGACTCTATATCTACCCATTTTTGTTTACGAATCAATGGATTACCCACGCAATTTCCACGTTCATGTGTCTCTCACCTGAAAACCAGGGTTTACTTTTCACTCCAGAATAATGCAGCAGGCTCTAAAAGGAAGTACATATTGCATCTAATACCGACAGATGGTGTTATTGCATATTTTAAGATATTCAGCAACACCACTATACCAACGAGGTTTCAGAAATGCTTCTTTCAGACCAGAGCCTGGATGTAATTAATGTAGATCTGAGTTCCAATGATGTCCCATAAATCCCCAACGTTTCAATTTTGAGATAACTGATAATAGCTCCAGTTGTCCTCTGTATGATATAAGAAATATGAAGTTGCATACTAGCGAACCAGCTGTCCAGTTGGAAGTGGATCTTAAATACAATCAACACAAATGGATCTGTCCAGTCCTCAGCACCCCATCATTTGTATTTGCAACTTGCCCTCTTTATTGCAAGTCATGTCAGCATCATTGGCTCGAAGGATGAATTGTTGCATTGCATACCATTTTCCGGTCAATCTGCAATTCTGTCAATGTGGTCAACCATTCTGGCCTTCCCATTTGTGCTCTTCTCTGCTTTACATCAGAGTAATGCTCCCCATATTTACTAAACTGAAATATTACTCAGACACTTCTGAGACGAAATACACCTGTTCCTCGAGAATGTTTGCAGTTCAGTTGCATATCGAGCACATTGTTTTGTAGATCAGGGAATCCTACAGGTTTCTAAAGTCAACTGCGATGTTAGACAGGTGAGGTCTTCTTGCTGACTCTCATGCCAATGATACGAGATGTAAAAGCAAATGCTTTAGAATATTTTTTTTCTCTTTAATTTGGCATTCAAAACCTGTTTCAGTCAAAGGGAAGTAACAGTGGTGTAAACCATGTGGCGCTAGACAAATTAATAATTTATAACTGAGAATCCTCATATTGCAAATAGACGCAATTCAGCCCATCAGAACAACATTTCACCAATGAGCTGAGCACTACGCTATCTTCATTTTAATGATGGTTAATCTACCGAGGCAATAAATCCCTTGACATTCGGGGCAAATTGACATGGACAATCTACATCACTAGAAAGCAATCAAAACCAACTCAGACACGGGGAGAATGGGCAAAATTGTCACAGACAGTCCCCCAGAGCTGATACCAAATCCAGATCCCACATTCGGAGCATTGTGGATACAGAATAGATAAGGAATTGTCATTCCCTTGCTAACAAATTGTATTCTTGCTCCAACAGAACAAAGAGGGAAATGCTATGACTGCTACATTATGCTGTAAGGACAATTGCAATGACATTAAACTCACGGCTGAAACGAATGCAGAATCATCTCGACAACTTCATCCAAGTGGAGAGCATGAAAACAGCAAAAATGTTTCTGGTGAGATTACTTTTATTTCCAGCAACTTTTCATTACTCATTTATTGGGTGTGGGCACCCCAGTCTGGGTTAGGTTTAATTGTCAATTACTCTGCCTCCACTGGATTTGTTCCTGCGATCACCAAATCCAGCTCAGGAAGTCCCAGATGGCATCCTTCCACAAAGTTAAACATCACACAACACCAGGTTATAGTCCAACTGGTTTAATTGGAAGCACACTAGCTTTAGGAGAGACACTCACAACCACGTGATAAAGGAGCGGCGCTCCGAAAGCTCGTGTGCTTCCAATGAAAACTGTTGGACTATAAATTGGTGTGGTGTGATTTATAACTTTGTACATCCCAGTCCAACACCCGCATCTCTAAACTATTCTTTACGACTACAACATCCCTTCCCACTTAACTGGTAACGCCCTCCAGTGCATCTCCTCCCCTTCACGCACCACCGTGCTTGAACCCCACCCCTCACAACACATAAGGACAGAATACACCTTGTTCTCACCTTCCAATCCAACAAATTCGGCATACAACGCATCATCCTCCGCCATTTTCGCCACCTCCAAATGGACCCCACCACGAGAAATATATTTCTCTCCCCACTGCTGTCAGATTTCAAAAAAGACCATTCCCTCTGCAACTCCCTCGCCAGGTCCATACACCCGAGCATCTGACACTGCACTCCTGGCCCCACAAAATATGCAAAGCCTGTGCCCACACCACTCCACTCACCTCCATTCAAGACCCCAAGAGATCCTTCCACATCCCGCACAAATGTACCTGCACCTCTACCAACGTCATCTACTGCATTCGTTTCATCTGGTGTCGTATCCACTACATCGGGGGAACAGGATGCCTTCTAGTGGATTATTTCAGTGAACATCTTTGGGATACCTATATCCACCTCCAACCCACCTTCCTTGGCTGAACGCGTCCTGCAGGTCCTGTGCCAAACTGTTACCGACTGAAGCCTGGAGTAGGAATGTCTCGTATTCCGCCTTCGGGCACTGCAACCACACGGGATAAATGTGGATTTAAACAGCTTCCTCATTTCTTCTCCCCCCACATTATCCCAGTCCCAAGCCTCCAAGGTGGCAGCACCCTCTGGAGCTGTTCATTACTGTCACCTTTTCAGCTATCTTTCCCCAAGCCCCACCCACGCCCATTCATCTCTCAGCCCTGTACCACAAGTCCCATTCCAAATGAATGGCATATGAGTGAAAACTTGATTCTCCTGCTCCACGGATGCTGCCAGACTTGCTGTGCTTTTCCAATGCTACATTCTCGACCCCAATTACCGAGCGGGCAATCAAGAGTCGAACACATTGCTGTTGCCTGGCGTCATAGACAGATCAGACCATGTAAGATTGACCGTTTCCTTCTCTAAAAGAAGCTACTGAAACAAACGGATATATCTGATATTCGACAAATGATTCATGATCATCGTAATGCTCTTTATTCCAGATTTGTGTTTATTGAAATAGAATGTAGTGAGTGTAAGAGACGGCAGAGTTGGGGGAATAGACATTCTGTTGCAGCTGGGAATGAGAATTTAGTTTTGCGCTGCCTGCTCATTTTCAGCATTGAAACTAATAGTTCAAACTGGAAATGAACGAGAAGAGGAGCATAGAGATCTCCTTGTGGTTAATGCAGTTTGTAACAAAAGAAGAGAAGCTGATAAAGAGGTTATTCTTACAATAATAATGACAATTAGAAAATAGGAGCAGAATTAGATCATTCGGTATATTGTGTCTGCTCTACTATTCCTTCATGGCTGATACGTTTCTCAAACCTGTTCTCCTGCCTTCTCCCTGTAATCCTTGATTCACTTCCTTAAAGACTTGTCAATATCAGCCTAAAAGACTCTCAATGACACCAAGGACAGAAAACTCGGAGGTTTTGTAACAACTCCCTTAATGCAGAGGTTTCTGGGAACCAGTGTTGAAAGTTAATCTCACTTCTCCGTGTTATTAGGTAGTATTCGGCTGGGTGGAACTAAGAAGTAAAAATCCAAATGAAAACTTATTGTTTGTGTATCATTGAGCAAGAATAGTGATGCAAATCAAAGCACATTTGTTGGAATTACTCATCAAAGTGACAGAGGAGCACAGGAATACAGGGAAATTTGAATGTGCATTAGTTCTAGAAACAATTAAGCAACATTGATGTCAGGTCGGGTGAATTCCTCGAATGCATGCAAAGTATGTTTAAAGAACGAACCAGGGAAAGCCCGTTTTAGATCTCGTGTAGAACTATAAAATGGCTAGCTTATCATTTTGTTATGATGGGAGTCAACAGTGAAGGGTTGGTAATAATTTCAAAAGTAAAACACAAAATGTATCAAGATAGTGAAAGAAATACTCCATTAGATCTATCCCAATTAAGCCCCAAAGCAAAATATGTATTTCTGCGTGTGGTTTAATTCCTTTTTAACATTTGGATTTTTCAACGCAATGAGTTTGCAATGTCCTAATCACTTCTTCTGCATTTTCGAGAGAGCGATAATGAAGAAGATGCTAATTTGTCCACAGGAGCTGACATTCCACAATCTGGAGATGCAAAGCTACAGCAAAGCAATCCATCGGAAATTAGTAAAGAAAATGTGGATAAGGTCAGTGAAAATCCACTCCATCAAAATTCACTCACATTGATAGAAATCGTGCTTCATTTGTCATAAATAGATCTTAACTACTTTTTGAATTTGACCAAAAGTATATTGTTTCTTGTATTTCGAGGGCCATCAATTTCTATAATGAGTCGAAAAAATAATTCCCATCCAATGGAAAATTTTATTTGAGAAGACAGGCCAAGCAGGCAAGGCTGGGGCCCAAGTGTGAGAAAATAGGATTGAAATAGCTAGCTGGTTGTTTCTGATTAGCACGGACCTACCATCTGCATAAAAGATGTGCAGTTCATGTAGATTGGCCATGCTAAAAACTGCTCCATAGAGTCCCCGGATGCGTTGGTTAGGTGGTGTGACTGGTAAAATCCCAATGCAGTTTTGGGTTGTGGTGATTTGGGTCTGGGTGAAATCCCATTCTGAGAGTTGGTGCAGACGAAATGGGGCGAATGCCTTCTTTCTGAACTGCAGGGATTTCGATGACTGCCAATTTCTATGGTGGAATGACACTATTTTACAACTGACCTATCATTTTGCCCACGCAATTTCCTCATCAAGGTGGCATCAAGATGGAAAAGTAAGTCTTTTATATGATTTTGTTTTGTTTTTATGTTGACATTTAAAGGCTGTTTTAGTTATAGGGAAGTAAGCGTGTAGCAATTTTTTGGCATTTGTTAAATTAATAATTCAGAATCAAAGAATCCTGATAATGCAAATAGAGACAATTCACCCCATCTGAAGAATATTTAACCCATGAGCAGAACCCTATGCTCTCCTCATGTGTGCGGTGGTAATCCAGCTCGCTTCTAAATCTCTGGCCATCCTGGCTAATTTGGCATGGCAAATCCATCTCTTTGAACTGAGGGAAGAAATCAGATGAAACCCATGCAGACACGGGGAGAATGTGTAAACTCGACACAGACAGTCCCACAGAACTTGTATCCAATACGTCTCCCTGACTCTGTGCATTGTGAATGCAGAATAGGTAAGGAATTGTCATTCCCTTGCTAACAAATTGTCGTTGTGAATACAGAATAGATAAGGAATTGTCATTCCCTTGCTCACAAATTGTTATCTTGCCCAAACAGAACAAAGAGGAAAATTCTGTGACTGAAAAACTATGTGGTAATGACACTTGCAATGACATTAAACCCACGGATGCAGAGAATGCTTATTCAGTTCGACAACACCATCCAAATGAAACCCATAAAAATGGCCAAAATGTATCTGGTGAGTTGACTATAATTTCCTGCAATGGACTCGACTTTTCTTTATTCATTCTTGGGACGTGGAAAATCCAGTCTGGATCAGTCTTTATTGTCTGTGCAAAATTGCCCAGAGGGCAATCAAGAGTCCGTAAATTTGGTGTAGGTCTGGAGTCACAGGCAGATCAGACCAGGTAAGGATGGTCGTTTGCTTCCCTAAAGGCCATTACTGAACCAAATGGATTTACCTGATATTCGACAACAGTTTCATGATTATCTTTAGGTTGTTAATTTCAGATTTTGTTTATTGGATTAGAATATAGTGGGGGTTGAGAGAGTAGAGTTGGGGAGAGAGACATTTTGTTGCAGCTGACAGTGAGAATTCAGAGTTTGTGCTACCTGCTCAGTTGCAGAATTGGAATGATTTGTTCAGACTGAAAATGGACGTTTAGTAGAAGCAAATGTTTCTATTTGTTGTGTTGAACTTAGGAGATAACAAATGAGGATAAGGTGATAAAGAGGTTCCTCTTCCCAGCATAATACAATAGCATATAAGAGCAGAATTAGACCATTCTGTAAACTGTGACTGTTCGACTATTCCTTCACGTCTGCTATGTTTCTCAACCCTATTTTCCTACATTTCCCCTGTAAGCCTTGATTCCATTATTGAAGAACCTATCTATATCGGTCTGAAAGACTGAATGACAGCAAGGATAAGAAACTGGGAAAGCGTGCTGTAACAGTTTTCTTAATTCAAAGGTTCGCAGGGACCAGTAGAGAAAGTGAAATTCACTTCTCAATATTATTATGTATAATTATTCTGGGGGAACGAAGAAGTCAAAATGCATATTTAATCTTATTATTTGTGGGCTATTAAGCAAGAGCAGTGATGCAAATCAAAGCACAAATTTTGAAATATATATCAATGTGAAGAGTATTACAGGAACGCTGGGGGATCTGAATGTACACGAGTTCTGGGTACAATTAAGTAGAATTTCTGTTCGGTAGGACAACTTCCTCAAATGTATGCAAAATTTACTTCATGAACGAATTAGCAAATGGAGTGTAGAACTGCAAAATGGCTGATTAATAATTTTGTTATGATGGGAATGAATAATGAAGTACTGAAACTAATATGAAAGGTAAAACATGAAAAAATATCAAGTTTGTGAATAATGTGTTACATTATACCCTACCCAATGAAGCCCCAAAACAATAGATGTTTTCTCTGCTTTTGTTTATTATTTTTTACCTTTGTATTTTTCAATGAAGTCATCACTATTTTGCATTTTCTGGCGAACAATGTTGGTTTCGAAGGTGTAACTTTCACGACAGAAGCTGACATTCAACAATCCAGAGATGCAGCGCTACAGTAGGACAATCCATTGGAAATTAGTAAAGAAGATGTGGACAAGGTCAATGTAAATTCGCCGTTCCTTTGTGAGAAAGAGATATTATTCTATGCTAAAATTAACAGGAATTATATTTTTCTGGTAATTCCATTTTCATGAATTTGCATTATGATTTGTGTAAAATAATTGCTGTCCAATGCACAATCTTATTTGAGAAGAAGGGCCAAGACATGCAAGGATCTGGGCCAAGTGCTGGCAAATAGGTTTACAATAGTTAGATCACTGTTCATGGGCAGCAAGACATGATGTGCCAAAGGACCGATCTTGTCTGCTGCAAAGATGTGTAGGTTAGGTGGATTGGCCATGCTTATTAAAAGTGCCACCGACTATCCAGGAATACGTGGTCATGTGATGTTAACGATGGTAAAATCGAAATGTTTTTCGTGGTTTTGGAGAAAGTGGACAAGGGTGGGATGTCATTTGGAGATTCATGCGGCCCCTTTGGGGCAAATGGCCTGTTTCTTCACTGCAGGGATTCTATGATTCGAGGTCTCTATGATTTTACAACAGTTTATTGTTACCAAACTACTGCATTTCACATGCAATTTTTTCATCAGATTTGCAGTGGAGTAAAGGTCGTTAGCCTGGACTCTTCCGCTATGGCTGACCTTTTTTTGGTGTTTCCTCTTTTTCTTGCTTCCTCATTCCTTTTCATTTTGCTTTCCTTTACTCACTCTCTTCTCCTGAGCTTGGGCGATAACAGCAGAAGTGAGTGAGACAGTGAGTTGGCCCACTGTGAACTCAAATGAGCCTTTTTTTTACCTTTCTTGGGATGGGCATTAAATCTCCCATTGGTATCGGTGACTGCTATGTTAGCAGAGGTGACATTGGCTACAATAAGTCCAACAATGAAAAGAGGCGCGCCTCAGGGTTGGTGACTTTGCCGCTAGTTGGTTCTTGCACTGGTGGCGAAGCAGTAGCAGAAGAACATTATGTCCACATCAGTGAACTTAGTCCAGCAGCAGGAGATGACAAGCTGGTATTAGGGGGAATATCGTAGTTGACAGCGAGGCGTTGTGAGGAGAATCAGCCGCGTTGCAAAAGATGCTGCTTGAGGATTGGTGCCTTCAACATTGGTTGATTCTGGAGTCGATAGCGGCAAACCTTTGGAGGAATGGCAGTTGTCCGGCAGTCAGTGATAATAAGCTGGCTCAGGACTGATGGACATACTTTCGACAATAACTATTTTGTTTTATCCTTATTCGTATAACTATTCAAAATGTTGCTAGATCGTGGCAACAGGTTGAGAGCTTTTGATTTCTTTTACTGCTTTTTCACTGTAGAGTATATGCGTTTATGAAATGATTAATTCGTTCAATTCGTACTTTTCAATCCTTTTTCACACGAAAGCCGAGGATTACTCTTAGATCAGAATGATTTCAGTGGCTTCCAAAGGAAGTAAATATTGCATCTCGTACATTTAGACAGTGTTAATGCATACACTTACATATCTATGAACAATACAAAATTCACTTCAGGATGCACAAATTCCACTTTCATGCGAGTGGCTGAATATAATTAATGTAGTTCTTATTTACAATGATCTCACCTGAGTCCTTAAAGTTTCATATCTGCGATAACCATTACAATCTCCAGTTCTCCTCTGTGCGATACATTCTGGTTGTCGAAATAGCTGTCGACCTGACGATGGGCTTTACCTACATTCAACATGACTAACCCAGACATCTCCTGATTACCCCATCTTTTGGATTTGTAACCTTCCCTCTCTATTGCATATCATATCGGCATCCTTGCCTCTGAGAACAAATAATATTCCCTGGTTAGCGTCCAGTTGGCTCAATGTTGTCAACCGCTCTACGCCTTTCATTTGTGCTCTTCACATCTTTATTCTGATACATCGCTCCTCACATGTATTCAAAAAAAGGATGAGTAAAACTGATCTGACTCGAAATATATCTGTGACTTCTGCATTTGTAGACGCCAGTACCATGTCTAGCACCTAATACTGTGAGGCAGGGATTCCTTAAGATTTCTACAGTTAACAGCTATATCACACAGGTGAGATCTTGTTACTGCCTGCCATTCCAAACATGCAAAATGTAAAAGGAAGTAGTTGGGGAGAATTGTTCTCCTTAATTTGACATTTAAAGGCAGTTTCAGTCACAGGAAAGTAACCATAATGCAACTCATTCGGCATTTGTCAAATTAATAAGTTAGAACCATAGAACCTCATCGTGTAAGTTTCATCAGTCACCCAATTTGAAGAATATTTCACTCAGGATTATCACTTTACCCTTACATGTATTGTGGGTAATCTCCGTAGCCTGTACATCCCTGACTATTTGGACAACCTGCTGGGGCCATTCGACCAAACCTGCAAATCTTTGGACTGTGTGAGGAAACCCTCACAGACTCAAGGAGAATCATATTCTCATAGATTCTCTATAGAGTGGAAACAGGTCCTTTGACCCAAAAAGTGCAGACCAACTCTCCTAACAGTGCCCCACCCAGACCCATTCCCCTACCCGATTATGCTACATTTACCCCTGCCTAATGTGCCTAACCTCTACATCCACAGAAAGCGTAAACTGCACACAGACGTTCACCGAGAGTTGATAGGGAGAAAGCTTTGTAGAGGGAGGAAGAGAGCTTCTTCAAGGAAGGCATCCTTGTAAGAGGATTCGTAGTAAGTTGGAATCTTTGCTTATGCCCGAAACGTCGATTCTCCTGTTCCCTGGATGCTGCCTGACCTGCTGCGCTTTTCCAGCAACACATTTTCAGCAACCGAGAGTTGACATCAAACCCAGTTCCCTTGCTCTGTTCATTGTCAACACAGAATATCACCCCCTTACCGACGAATTATAATCTTGCTCTAACAAAACAAAGAGAAAAATGTTGTGACTGAAACACTGCTGTTTATGGACATTTGCAATGACATTAAACCCAGGAATGCCATGAGTGGATATTCAGCTCCACAACCTCATCCAAATGGAGACCATGAAAACAGCATACATACACAAGCATTCTGTGAGATCTCTTTTGTTTCATAGAACGGACATGTTTATTCTTTATTCATTCGTGTAATGTGGGCTGTATCACTCTTTAAGGGTGATGTCTAATTGCCCAGAGACCAGGAGAAAATCCAGTAATATTCGGTCTAAATTAAATGACATCGACGTTGGGAAAGCATATTCTTCAAATATGTGCAAAATGCACTTAAGGTACGAACTGGGGAATTGAATTTCATGCCTGGTATTGAAATATGTAAAATGCTAAGCTGGTTATATTAATGCCATAGAATAGTAAACATCTAAAGGAATTTGAACAAGAACAACACGGAAAGTATCACGTTTTTGAAAACTGTAAGCCGTTATGTCCAGACATAAACAACAAAACAGGGGAAGCATGTGATGCTATTTCATTTGTTTACGAACATTTTAAATTCTTTCTGAAGAAAGTGCTAGTCTGCCTGGAGATACCTTGGATCCAAAAGCGAGTGAGGAATTCAGAACTACTGCAACAGTCTCGGCAATTTTACCTCATAATAGGGAGGAGCAACACCATGCAAATATGGAATCATTTCGTAAACAATTGGAAGATGAACTCCTGTTATGTAGAGAGTGACACGTTAAAACTATAATCCCAATGTCGTCAAATACAACGCCTCAGAAGGAAATGGACCATGTGAAGATTACCCCTGCAAGTCCAAGTCCACTGAGGAATCCAGTACCAACTGTTCTTCAGCAAGAGGAGAACATTACAATCAGCATTCCCAGTGGTAACATGCGCCCAAATGGAATTAACACTTTTTTGGACGCGACAGGGAAAATAGAGGGTCCAGGAGCAAGTGAGAAAAGTGACCATGCATGAAGTCCGCTGACACATTCTGTATAATGAATATACCGAGAAAGACTTAATTACATCCAGGGAACCACTATCAAAGTGCTCATTCTCTTTTACTTTATTTGCTGTTCCTCCCAGTGTGAGACTGTTAATATTGTTATCAGGAATGCAGATATGTTCTTATATTTACAATTTATACTTCATTATTCTATCTCAAGAAAGAAGTTACACAAAATCGTGGTTCAGAAATTACTATTGCAGTTTCCTTTTGTAAAATAATTGAATCATTTTGGCTGTTGACATGTATTTTTTTGGATAAGACAAGCCTCATGCCTGTTTACCACTGTCTGATATGTTCAGAACAAAGTGCCACTCCTACAATACAGTCACTGACATGACATCTGACCGTCTGTATATTCTTATCACCCTTGTAGCACCCACTAATACCAGTCTGTCAGCTTGAAACTGATCTGTTTGTCCCACGGACAGTTTCCTTTCCTTTGTTGATCCATACACCAGGCACCATTTCCATTTCGTTAGCTTGGATTAGTGACGTCCATTTTGCTCTGAATTCAACAACACCTGGATTTTATCATTCTAAATTGCCATGTTTGCAAATCTCTCCATTTCCTTCAAACTGTTTCATCCCATCATAAGTCAGCTGCTTCCGGTTTCTTCATTGCACATGTCCTGTACACTGCTTGGGAACAGAAAATGATTTACTCGTATCTGCGACTGTAAAGATAATTTGTGTCTCAGTGTCAATATACAGTAACAGAGGAATAAAGGAATCTTCGGGGTATTGACTCGTCACATATTCCGTGTAAACTTTAGTGACATTACTGTTGGGAGAACAAATTTTTCAAATATATACAAAATGCTGTTAAGGTAACAACTGTGGAATTGATTTTCATTTCTCACATTGAAATATGAAAAATTGTTTAATTAATTATATTGTTATAATAATGTTACAGAACAGTGAACACCTGAAGGTATTTGAAAGTGGACAACACAGAAAGTATCCAGTTATTGAAAAGCGTATTACATTGTGCCCAGCCAACATTGACATCAAAGAAATCGAAATAATTTTGCTTTCTCATGCTTTTCATGCTTTTGTTGTTTTTTTTTCCTTGAAGATATTTCTGTTCAGCATAGAGATTACATGGAGCCTTACAAGCGTGAGGAATTTAGAAACATGACAACTGACTCAGCAAGTTTCCTTCATAACAGGGAGACCCAGGATGGTGCAAACGTTCAATTACCTCAGAAAACACAGCAGGATAAACTGCAGCATTGTAGTATCGGACGTGTTAAAAATTTGGTCCAATTTTTCTCACATCAACCACCTCAGAATGAACTAGACAAATTGAAGAGTACACCTGCAATTCTCCATCCAAAGATTGATCCCAAAACAACTGATCGACAGCAAAAGGAGAGCATTTCAATCAGCGTTCCCAGTGACAACATGCCTCCGGCTGCAAGGAGCAGTCTTTTCAACACGGCTGGGAGAACAAAGAGAAGTGTAACAGGTGAGAACAGTGACCATGCATTCAGTGGTCACATTGTGTTTAATTAATATACCGAGAAAAAAATAATTTCATCCAGGGGACCACTATCAAAGTGCTCATTCTCTTTTACTTTATTTGTTATTCACTCCTGCGTGAGACTGTTAACATTGTTATCAGGAATGCAGACATTCTCTGATACTTACAATTTATAGTTCATTGATTTATCACAAGAAAGAAGTTACGGAGAAACCTGTTTCAAAGTTTACTGTGGCAGTTTTCTTCTGTAAAGTAAGTGAATCGTTTCGGCTGTTGACTTGTTTTTGGATAAAACGAGCCTCATGAATTTTTGAATCTCTCCGACATTTTCAGAACAACATGACACTCCTACAATACAGTTGTTGTCCTGACATGTCACCGTTTCTGTATTCTTATCACTCTTATAGCACACACTAATACCGGTCTATCAGTATGAAAATGCCGTGTTTGTCCACGGTCAGTTTCCTGTCCTTTATCAATCCTCTCACCAAGTCCCATTTCCCAATCACTAGCGAGACTCACTGACAGCGAAATTGCTCTGAGTTCAACAACACCTGGATTTTATCATTCTAAATTGCCATGTTTGCAAATCTCTCCATTTCCTTCAAACTGTTTCAACCCATCATAAGTCAGCTGCTTCGGGTTTCTTCATTGCACATGTCCTGTACACTGCTTGGGAATAGAAAATGATTCACTCGTATCTGCGACTGAAAAGATCATTTGTGTCTCAGTGTCAATATACAGTAACAGAGGAATAAAGCAATCTCCCACTCCATCAAGAACATGCAGATCCTGGACCTCCTTCACCGTCAAACCATTACCACCCGATGCCTGGAGGAGGAACACCTCATATTCCGCCTCGAGACCCTGAAACCACGTGGGTCAGTGTGGATATCAATAGTTTCCTCCTTTCCCCTCCCCCCACATTTTCCGAGTTGCAAGCCTGCCTCCTGACTTGTCCATCACCTTTGCCATCTATTCACTTTACCCTCTGTCCGAGCTCTCCCCTTCTCCCTCACCTTCATCTACCTATTCCACTTTCTGGTACCTGCCCCCCCACCCACTCCCACCCCACCCTCCTCCCATTTATCTTTCAGCTCCCCTGGCCCATCAGACCCATCCCTGATGAAGGGCTTATGCCCGAAACATCAATTCTCCTCACCCTCAGATGCTGCTTGACCTGCTGTGCTTTTCCAGCAACACACTTTCAATACTGTCCTTATGTGCTGAATGCCATTTGACTTTAGGAAATTTTCAAAATTCCTGATGGTAAATGACATTCCATTGTCAGTGACTTATACTTCCGAGGATCCGTGTATCACGAACAATGCTTGCACCTTGTTAATCATTGCTCCTGAGTTTGGTGAACAAATCTGACGTACGTCCAGCATTTTTCAATGCGCGTCTGCAATGACTCGGAACATTCAGCCAATGAAAGGATCAGCACAGCCAATGAATCCAGGGTGTTCCCGGGCGTGCCCATGAATGTAGGGGTACTGTTGGTGACAATTCATGTCCTTGTTGGCACTCGGGGCACTATCCCACCAACGCAGCTACGTTGGCATTCAATCCTGGTCACCATAACTCCTCACCAGCATCTCCATCTTGGAACTCCCTGGATGATCCTGGCAGAGGTCGGTTATGATCTGGGGGTGATCATTACTTGGGACGATCACACTTGCCCCTCAGCTGTTTCTGTCCACAGGACACGATCTTCTTGTGTCCACAGTCAGGTAATGTTCACAGTGGGTGGATGTGCATCCAGAAAGATTGAGCTAAAACAGATTCTTCAAAGGAAGACACCAACGGGGTGAATATCTGCAACTGGGAGGGGGCCCAAAGCATCTACATTAGCCACTTGGCTTCCACGATGGTGTTCGAACTTGTCCTTGCAAGTGCTGAGAATAAGGATCCAACGTTGAATTTGACTGGAAGCTGCATCACCTTGTCTTCCTTCAGTAGCCCGAGCTGAGATTTGTGATCGATACAATGACAAATTCTCATCCATAAAGATACTGGTGGAACTTCCTCATGCCTGCCTTTGTATTGTACTAAATTAGTATCGAGAGGCAGGTAATTCTATCGAAAGAAAGCCACTCATGTTAGGTAACGTAATGTGGATAATATATGATGGGGGGTTTTGCACAGTGTTAAATCTTTGGGAATAAATACATCGCCCAGGTCATTAAACAACGGAACTAGCAAACGGGAGGTAAGGGCATCCAATAGAAAACTCGACTAATCACAACTTCTGCAGAATATTCCAAGGGAGGCTGTGACAGAGCAGGTATCTTTGTCATGGGAGGGATTTAAAATTGATGAGGAAGGAGTGTTGAATGGACTGTTGATCGTTAACATTAACATTGTTATCAGGAATGCAGACATTCTCTGATGCTTACAATTTATAGTTCATTGATCTATCTCAAGAAAGAAGTTACGTAGAAACCTGTTTCAAAGTTTACTGTGGCAGTTGTGAGAGTCAGAACTGTGGGAAAACTCACCGTAATCTTTCAGCCTTCCTGGAGGCAGGGCAAGG